>NC_056524.1:179672043-179673278 GCF_019175285.1 Sceloporus undulatus
GTCTTAAAGCGGTAATGGACTGGATGAGGAAAAACAGATTAAAACTGGATCCAGATAAAACATAGGTATTTACAGTAGAGGCCCCTAACCCAGGTATTGTGATACAACCTCCAGTCCTAGATGGGGTCACACTCTCCTCAAAGGACTGTGTTCACAGTCTGGCGGTGCTCCTAGACCTGTCGCTCCAGATGACAAATCAGGTAAATGCAACGGTCAGGAGTGACTGTTATCAGCTCCAGCTGATACGCCAGTTGTGTCCTTTCCTGGAAGTGAGGGACCTAGAAATTGTGGTACATGCACTGATAACTTCACAACTTGATTTCTGCAATGCACTCTACATGGGGCTACCCTTGTGCCTAGTTCGGAAGCATCAATTAGTACATAACATGGCAGACAGGTTGGTTTCTGGCACTGCCAGAAGTGATCACATAACACCTGTTTTAAAATTGCTCCACTGGCTTGTCTATTAACTTCTGGGCACAGTACAAGGCGTTGGTTATGACCTTTAAAGCCCTTAATGGCTTGGGTCAAACCTATCTTTGGGACCGCCTCCTTCCGTATAATCCATCCCACGCACTCAGGTCCTCTGGGAGGAATTTGCTGCAGCCTATAAAAGCTAGATTGTCTGCAACCACCCAGAGGGCCGTTTCAATGATTGCTCCCAGATTATGGAACAGCCTGCCGGAGGAGATCCGTCACATTACCAGCTTAGACAGCTTCAAAAAAGCTGTTAAGACAGTTCTCTTTCCCGAATAGCTTACCAGCCACCAAACTAGAACTTATTCCCTTTGAATCTGCTATAATTATGACCTGTTTTTTTAAAGGTATGTTTTAAATTGTGATTGTTTAATTATTATTTTAAGGTGAAATGGGATATTGGGATTTGGATTGTACTGTTTTAACTTGTAAGCCACCCCGGTTCTCTTGGACAGAAGGGCAGGATAGAAATAAATTTTATTATTTATTATTTTTTTTTAAAAGCAACAAGAAAGGAAGTTAAAATATCTTCATTAAAATACTTTAATTATAAAAGATGCTTCATTAAAAGATCCTTATTAAAAGACCTTTAAATGTGAATTACAGTTCACCCCCCATATCCACAGATTTTTTTTTTTATTGATGGATTTAACCATCTATGGCATGACAATATTCCAGAAAACATATAAATTCCAAAAAGCAAAGCTTGATTTTGCTACTTATACAAGGAATGCCATTTCACTGTGTCATTGTATTTA
>NC_056524.1:179673303-179729639 GCF_019175285.1 Sceloporus undulatus
CACCGTCCTTACCTCTTAACAACAACAACACAAACAAACGGTAACACTGTCGATATGCTTAGCTATTATGAGCTTTACGGCAGTGGTAGGGAGTATTGGGAAGATTGTATTCATTACGTATCCAAGGAGAACTGATGAAGGATTAGGCCAAACATTGACCTGGTAGAGGCTAGATTCCCCATAACTATGTCATAGACAATACACCAGGCAAAGCAGAATAATCAATTAGCTTTCTCCATCTGCTTCATAGCAACTTCATTATCCATAAAGCAATCAGTATCCACAAACACTGCCCTTTCCTTACAAAGGTTACAAAAAGGTCACGGAAAGCCATGAGCGCGCCCGTAACTGGTGCTTAAGTAAGAGAAAGTGATTCACGTTCGACGTTCGGATTGTTCTGTAACCACCCAGAGAATGCAAAGAAAAAAAATAACATTTTGAAGGCTGTGGTAGACAATTATTAGCGCTGGGCATGAAAAGTTGGCACAACTCACAGGTTCACAGCATGGATAATCCATGTGAAAGTGTGTCAACTGGAGACAACAGAAAAGGAAAAGGCAACTGGTAAGCATGTTTATTTGTTTAGTTATTGAAAGAAAGATCGGATAGCTAAATTCCTGCTGTCTGCCTTTAGAGATATCTGTGATTTTCTACAAGAGTCAGCAGAAGCTTTTGTGGTTGATACAACACAGGGCGCGAACACTTGAGAAGGTTATGCCGCTACTAGGGGTGGGCATGGTGAACCCTCCAGATGCTTTGGGTTACAAGTTCCCTAAGCTCCTCAGGACCATGCTGGCTAGGACTGATAGGATATGTAGGCGGGAAACTCACTCACACAAACGAGAGAGTATTACAGTGAGCCAGAAGAAACAAGAAAAGGCTATACACTGAAATGTCGACAGACAGTTTCAGAGGTTTATGAAAGTCTTCCTCTGAGGAGGAAGTCAGCACCAGACCCTTTGAAAGAGGCAAGCCTGACCAAAAACTGATCACAGCCAGAAGATGAAAACAACAGACTTGTTACCCGGCGGCATCTTCTTCTTTGGGAAAGAGGCTCAAACACATGGTCCCCCTGCACCACAAAAACACTCAATGAAATGATTTTCAAGATGCCTTTTGTAAAAACTTCAGGTCCGGTTTGGAAACAGAAATGGCTTTGGTCCAAAACCCCTAGATGTTGTTAGAGGAACATCCATCATCCGCAGTCCTCATACCTGGTTTCTCACCACTTGAGTGCCAAAGCTAGTGATTTCATTCATTCCTCAAAATAATAATTCAAACAAGAATGAACCAATTTAAGAAATATTTTCACAGTGGGCTAAGCACTCTGAACCTGTGCTGGTGGACCATATCTGTACAATTGTAAAAGTTTACAATTCTTCCTCATTTCAGAAACATTCTGTGACTGTTTGACTCAGACACTTGACATGAGATGTAGATTTTCGTATTGAGATCCTGCAAGCATGGTAGATGCATTTAACTTACTCTTTTCTTTCCTGTGGGAGTATCTTGGAAATATAATGTTAGGTTGAAAAAAAGTTTGCTCAGTGAGGTCAGTTCTGTAGCCCATTTCATCAGTCCACGGCTTTGGAAACAGGTTGGGGCAACTTCATATCAATACGTATACAAAGGGCCCTGACTTTTTATACAAGCATCATTGCGGAAAAATATCACAACCTTTTGAAAGAGAAGCCAAAACCACAGGTTGCAAGCCCTCCTTTGCCTGAAGGGAAATGCCTTGTCTTCAGTTGAGGAGGTGTGTGCCTGTGACTATTTTTACGTACGTCCTGCAAAGGCTCAGCACGGTTGTTAATCGCACATGTTTTTTTGTGTGTGGGGTGCTTCGGTCAAGTGGCGGCAGGCATAGTTACAGTCCTCTGGGCCCAATCCATTGGAATACACATCTAGCCCGCTTTTAGGTCGCAAAGGATCATAAAAACAGAGGATCTAAACTATGAGAATCAGATCATTCGGGGCAGAACCAGTTTTAAATAAGCAAAGTTAATTGCTTTTTCTCCTCCACATGATGGCCCCTTAGTTTGGGAACGCGCCTTCTTAACAAACACATTCACCAAACATCTGTGCTGTCCATGGGTCCCCACTCCTAAATAAGGTAGTATTGTTGTCTAACCAGCCAACTAATCCCACCATTTCATTCCTTCTTAGAAAAGGTGGGTAGAAACGTGATGTTGTGTGGGTGTGTGAAACAAACATACAAAGAAATTAATCCTGTACATCCACGCTGAATCAAGTTGCTTCAACCCAGGGAAAAAGAACAGTCTCTAAAGTTAGTTTTAAAGCTGGACGGTGATAAATGATACCTGGTTTTGTCATAGTTCCTAAGGGATTTCTAGTATATGACAATTATGCCTGTTAAAAGCCCTCAACAGCAAAGATAAAACATAGCATTTCCCAAGGGTACCTTGACCAGAGGCTGCAGCCGGTTTTATCTAGATTTATTTGGCTAATAGAGAGAGAGAAGTAGCTACAGTACAGCCGGAAATTGAAGCAAAGATTTGGAGTAAAGGTCTACCGAACCGTGCAGAATACGAGTTGGAACAACTTGAAAACAGAAGAAAAAAAACAGCCCATATCTCTTCTCTCTTTCTGCATCTCTTCCCTCTCTGCCTCTACATGGGTCCGTCTCTTAGTCTTACTCATAAGATTTCAATTTAAAATGGGATGCAACACACCAAATTGTTTTCCTAGCAAAACCATTCCTTTTGGAGCAACACACAGCCTCATACTAGAACAACTCAGAACGGAATTTTACATTCTATTTCCTGCTTTCTTGGTTTGTGTAATAACCAAATTGGCATCCTGTGTGGGATGGAATGTTATCTTCCAGTAGGCCCCCAATTAAATGCACATGAACACACATTCTTCGCTATGTAAAATTTGCTTTCAAACTGCGGAGCAGTCTCAAGATGAAAGAGAAGTGGCGTGGGGCAGCATATCACGTCCCCTCTGCCTTTCCCCCAACAATTATCAATTGTTCCAATGTGCTCTGCTAATTAGGGAAGCAATCTTCTCAAATGGAAATAGCAGCTTCAAAATTGGGGCTTGTTTTTCTTTGCAGAAGTAGGGAAAAAACAGTTAATCTGTCTCTCCTTCAGGTTCCTGAGGCCCCCTGTGCTTGCCCAAGCTGCTGTTTATATCCACTCAATAAAAACATATGATTAATTGTACTCCACAAGTTAGCACTGAATCTTGTTTGCCCTGAAAGCAAACCAAGATAGTATCCTAATGCAGGAGTAGCCACGTGGAACCGGAGCTGGATGTGGGCCTTGAACCTGTTGTGTTTAAGCCCACGCAACCCACTTTCTAACTGGTTGCCTCTGCGTCCAGTAATGAAATGACGGTCAATGTGTCTTAAAACCTCCGAATGTTTCCTGCTGCACGTTGCTGCCACATTTAAGATGCAAAAAGCAATCACAGCACCAGTGATACCAGCAGATAAAAATATAATTCCAACCTAAAAGGATCATGGGGAGGGGGGATGCACCTCATACACCCGCTCCCACTGCAACAAGTTAGATGCCGAAGCAACATTTTAAAGAACAGTAGTTTCTGAACAGATGCCCCGTACAGTGTGATTGACAGTTTTTTCTTTGATTTCATTTCCAGCTCTAGAAAAGGGAGTAAAAGCCATCCCAGTTTAGTTTCTCTGGCTTCAAGTCAAACATCGCTTCCAAAGGAAACAACAACAACAAGGGACAATGTCTATTGATCAACAAAAACCCAACATCAAGGTGTAAAGAAGAGTTAAAAGAAAACTAGGCTGTTTTATCAGCACAGTTAAACTGGTCCTAGACACCAGCGGTACTATACTTGTTTTCCTTCCTAGAATCATAGAATCATAAGTTGGAAGAGACAACAAGGCCAGCCCAAGCCAATCCACCCCCCCGGCCATGCAGGAACTCTCAATCAAAGGATCCCGACAGATGGCCATGCAGCCTCTGATGAAAGACCGTCCAAGGAGGAGACGCCATCAACTCTCCAGGAAGTATGTTCCACTGTTGAAACAGCCCTGTCAGGAAGTTCCGCCTAATGTTGAGGTGGAATCTCTTTTCCTGTAGTTTGCATCCAGTGGTCCGGTCCTAGTCTCGGAAGCAGCAGAAAACAGCTTGCCTCCGCGCGTACCGCGCTGGGCACTTGTCTTGGGCCGGGAGGCGGAGGCAGAGGCAGAGGAAGGAGGCTGAGGCGGAGGTGGGGGCTGCCTGCCTGCTGCCTTGGCGCGCAGGTGGGCGGGGAACGCGCCCAAGCCAGGCAGGCCACCGCTGACTCCTCTCTGTGCTCGCCTCCACTTGCCAGGGGCCAAGCCAAGCCCTAGCGCGGTTGTGCGGAGGCACACGCGACGCGGAGGAGGTGTGGTGGCTGCCCCCTGCCTGCTGCCTTGGCGCGCGGGTGAGGCAGTGGCGCCAAAGGCAGCCCCCACCCCTCCTCCGCTTGGGCCCCGGGAGGCAGAGGAGGAGGAGGGAGGAAGGAAGAAGGAGGAGGATGAGGAGGAGAAGAGGAGGGAGGAGGAAGAGGTAGTGATGATGATGATGATATGATGATGATTATGATGATTATGATGATGAAATGAGCCAGCGTCTGAGGCACGAACAATTAAATTTGTTTTCTGAATTTTTACAAACTACTCATACGGCAGTTGAAAAAAAATCCAAAGTCCCTTGACCCAGTAACCACTTCTAGAGTACATTGAATCCGATGGCAAACCCACTTTCTTGTTAAACCACTTGACATATTTCAGTATGCATAGCAAATGTCATGAGAAACCCAAAGAGTCTGGGGTATCGAATAGCCGCTGAAATATGCAAGAGGCCATGTGGAGTAAAGCCATGTTCAATGCCCAATATGTACTGTTTGGAATGGGGGGAGGGGAGGTTGGCCAAAAAGGAAAGTAACATTTCTGTCATCTTCAGGAATAATGCCCAATGTGTCCTCCATTTTGATCACGCCTAAGAACATGCATTATAGTAACACTTTTTTAAAAACATTCATTTTTTGCATGTCCGCAATTTTTTAAATGTGCCCGACATTGAAAATTTGGCCTACATTTGTCCTACATTTGTCCGGTTTGGAGGTCCAGACTTATGGCAACCATACTCATAGGGCATGGTGTGCCCAGACACCGCACCATTTAGGTCCCACCCTCCTTTGGCACGCTTTTGAATTAATGGTGGCCAAAAATGGACACAATATTCAAGGTGAAGCCCTGAACCAAAGCAGAATAGAGAGATTAGACATACAAAAGTTAACTGTTATTATCGGCATGATGTCTGTCTGCAAAAACAGATGCTGCCACAACAGATATAATTTGCATTTTTTATAGAAATGTTTTTACAAGATTTGTTTAAAACCTGTATTTTTTAAGACACACACATATATGAATATATTAGATAACTGAATATTGTTTATATTTTATGTAAAATCATCTATATCTTTATGTAACATATTTTTTAAATACTGGATGTGCAAAATTGTTCTGGTCATTATGTTTCATGCCAAGTCCTACAGTTAACAGGGGAATTAAAGAAAGAAAAGTGATAGACAACAGGCTTCTCTTAACAAAAATCCCCAATTTTTCTGAGTCATGAGCCTTATTCCCATGGTGCCATCTATGCAGAACAGAGAAGTATCCTAAGGTTTGTTGGGGAGACATGTTGGCAAATTCGCAGTAGGTGAGAAAAGAACTTCTCTTTCTCAGGGTGGGACAGATTGCAAAACGACCCCAGTGAGCATGTTTAGCAGGAGAGGAAGGGAATGAATCGCTAATCTTGGACAGAACAATCTAATGCGGCACCTTTTTTTAACTGCTGCTTTCACTGCGGTTCCCTAAGGGCATTGTTTCCCATCCTCAATTAGAACTTTACTAAACAGATTTTTAAATAATTGACAAGAAACACCTAAAATAACTAAGCGATTGCCGGCCATCCAAATATGATTTGTGGTTTAAAAAAAATGCTTTGGCCTAAAAAAAACAAAACACAGAATATAATAATAAATACAATACTCCCCCCCCCCCCCAAAATACTCAGTGGTCATCTCTGTCACAACATATAGTTCACAGGATTCTAAAAACTTGTCTGCTCCTAGAGTGGCAGATCTTTGCTTTGCTATGGCTTGTCGAAGCCGCATTCCCCGTCTATGCTCCCTCTCTCAAACATGAATACAACCCCTCCCTATATGAACATTAAAAAAGAAATCTTTTGATAATGTTTATTAGTTTGGTCCTAAGCATATATAAGAGATTTACTGTACATGACGGTCAAAAAGAGGAATGTAAACGCAAAGGACGTTATCGTGACAGCCCCTATTAGGCAACTTGAGTAAAAAGGAAACTCTTGACTAGTCGTTCTACGATATGCAGCCAGCGCCTTTAGGAAATGGTTTCCTAATTTCCAAAAGGGCCAGCTGGTTCTGACCTGCATATTATCCCTCGTCAGCTTGCCTCTTGGCCATTTCATGCTCATTAATGTCCACAACAACAAGTTATTCTTAATCATGTATGATGTCTTCTGAGAACCTCTTATTACTCAGTTTGAAATTAAGACAATAGTGGATTCATAATGAGCGACAAACCCAAAATTGCTATATATATACCAGAATATGCTCCTCAATGGGTTCCAGGGCACACAAGTGAGAATGTGATGGATTCAAACTGTGCTGGATTCAACATGACACAGGTGTGTGCCCAAAGGAGGGTCAGCTCAAAGGGAAGAAGACACACCAGCCCATTGTGTTCATTTCTCTTCTAACTGGGTCAAACCAATTTTTTGCCACATCTACTTGTTTCGACTTTCTCATTCATTGGTTCCTCTACATCCGAAAGAGAAGTGACTAGTGGAGGTGCCTCAGGTTTTGTGCTGGGGCCTGTGTTTGTTCAACCTCTTTATAAATAATTTGTACGAACGGAGGGCAGGCTTATTCAATTTGTAGACGACACCAAATTAGGAGGGTTACATAATACTCCCAGGGAAAAGATCGAATTCAAAATTGACCTGGACAGATGGGAGAGCTAGGTCAAAACTAAGAAGAATTCTAGAGAAAGAAGTATGGGTAAAATTTTTGTTTTTATATGTTAACCACTGCAAGGATGGGGTGGAAAAATGAAAAAGTCAAAAATGCCAGAGATTGATGATTTGGAAAGTAAATTTTATAGATATGATTGAAATGGACAAATTGACACCAAAATTAAGAACAAATCCTTACAAAATGTTGATAACAAGAAGTGGTCAGCTAACTGCATAAATAAAGGAGCATGGGGGTAATTTGAGAATATAGAGTATAGATATGAGATATCTACTAAAATAGAAAGTATATAAGTATACGTAATAATAAAATAGACTATACTAGATTATTATACTATAAATATGAGAGTATTTTGGTAAGGATGAATTACTACGTAGAAATGGTAGTAGTGGGAACTTACGGTCAAGCTGTAAAGACACAAGTCCATAAGTCAATTTTTGCTCAGCAATTACTTCTATATCAGGAAAATAAGTTAGTAAAATAAAGTAAAGGGTAAAGAAATCACTTAGAATTGATAAGTATGGGGAAAGAAGTCGAGGAAGTGGGGAGTAGCACGAATACTATAGAAGTAGTATATGTCAACTGAAAGATTTTAGATAGTAGAAGAATTAGAATATGAGTGTATAAGATGTGGAATGTAGGTATGCTAATAATGCATTATATTTAGCAAACTTAATAAACATTATTGTTTTAAAAAAAACTAAGAAGAATTTCAAAATGGGCACAAATGTACACAACTATCTACTTGTAGAAAAGACAAACAAATCCATAAATATAGACAAGTGAAAATTTGGCTTGAAAGGCAGTCTATGTAAAAATGATCTCAAGTCCTTAATAACCACAAGCTAAACACAAATCAACAGTGTGACATGCAGCCAAAAAGACCATGAAATTCTAGCTGCATCACAGGAATAATAGTGGACCAAATCAAGGGAGTAGAAGCACTAAGTCCTGTTGTGCTTGACAGACTTTCACTGGAATACTGTGTTCCATTCAGGTTCCAACCAGTTCCTAGGATATTGACATACTGGAAACATGACCAGATGAGGGCCCCAAAAATGATAAAAGGTCTGAAAACAAGCCCTATGAAGAATACTTAATGAGCTGTTATGGTTAGCTTAGAGAAGTGAAGACTGGAGTGACATGTTAGTCTGTTTCAATATCAGAGTGTATCAGGTGATTTGTTTTCTGTTGCTGCAGAACTAGAACACAAAACATGGATTAAAAAAAAAAACCAACCCACAAAACTCACAGACTCTAAATGACCTCTTCTGGGCTCAACAGAGGACTTTCAAAGCTGTTGTTTCATGATTTTCCAGACTATGTATGAAACAAAAATGTTGGGGGATCGTGGTCCACCAGTTTATCGGCTGACTAAGTTCCTTCATAACTCACACTGGTCAGTAATGGCTGAGACTGATGGATAATTGAGTTTTTCACACAACATCTGGAGGACCACAGTTTTCCCATCCCTGAAATACAGTCATCTTTATTCTGAAGCTATGTTGTCTGCCTGGCCATAAAATGACTCAGAACGCATCCATGGACAACTGAGTAACAAGCCTCCTGAAAACTTGGTTTATGGAAGCAGATGATAAAAGAGAACTTCAGACCTTAACAAAAAGAGAGAGTGTTGTTAACCAACCCTGGTCGTGTATCTCCGGCTCTGAAGTTTAGGAGCTCTGACATCTACCTTGTAATAGTAGCTGTGTAAGATTTGGTGGTTAAACTCTTTGAAAAGCCCCAAATATATCCTCGATGCAGTTGCCCATTAGTTTCCTAATTGCTTTGTTCACTACTTGTTAGTAACTCTCCTGGGGTAATAAAAATTTTAAAATGTAGGTAATGGTCTACAATTGTTTTAAGTGCTGATCAATCTCAAAATATCCCAAGTATTCTGCCATCCCCCAAAACAAGAAATGCCAATGGAGAAATGTTATCCATTACACTGGGGAAAGAAACCCACAGTATTATTGTTGTTGCTGTTGTTGTGAATGATGATGAAAAGCAAACATCCAACCATTGCTCCTTGAAAACTCTGAAGGAAAATATTACAACAAGGCAACACGTGTTAATTTCCAATAGATAATTCCCAAGCTCTCCCCACTTGTCCTTAGGAAAACATTTGGACGAAATGGACAAGGCAGCCAGCTCTTTTGGCTTGAGATACTGAAATAAGGTACTGGCAGGCAGAGGTTCCCCAAAAGTGGGAAGAGGGTGAGCCACAGGTTGGCAACACAAAGGAAGTTTTTACCCACACCTGAAGAGACAACAGTCAGGCTGCTTAGTTATGTACTAACATAGTTTTTGTTAAGAAATAAATATTCAAATGAAGACTAAACCATTATGCATGCCATGTATGCATGTTGGATTGATAACGCCAAATAACTATATAGGCCGTACATCTTCATTTGTGTTTTAGTTGAAACATATATTCTGTTATTTCAGGAACATTTCCAAACAAAACATTTTGTCATGGGCCCCATTTTTTTTCACTTTGGTCACATATTCTATATACAAACAATAAAACAATAATGTACAATATCAAAAGCCATCACCCTTTTCTAAAAAGGAAAAGAAAACAAGAACATATAAAATACCTACATACATATCAAATCTTATTATGGTCATTCACAGGCATATAAAAATGAAGGCGGTAAAAGACCTCTGAAAAAAAAGATGCTTTTTCCTAAACCTAGAAGGCAAGGATGGGCGAGGTCTGTCCCTTAAGAGCTGCTTGGGGATGCTGGCACAAGGAGTATGCTCACAGCAGTCAGGATGCCTGCCTGTGTTGTGGTTTCCTCACAGCCAATGAAGGCCAGAATAAATTCTCAAACATTTTTCTTGCTCCTGCAGCGCCTTTGTGCTCATCTAGGTGCTTTTTCTCTTCATCATTCAGAAGATAGTTCTTTTAGTAGAGTTATAATCTCTGGAAGATAGTCCCCCGCTCCGTCTCCCCTCCTGGTCTGCCCAAGCCAGGAAACAGATAACAAGTTCCGTCCAGCTAGACGGCAATTTAACCTTGCCAAAAAAAGAAAGGAAAAGTGGAGATAAATTCACGAGAACAGTAAGAAGAAAGGCAACATGAAAAATGGTAACTAAGGATAAAGATGAGATGTGGTAATTTACATACTCTAATTGCAATAAGGTGAATTATAAATTGTGTTGGTTTGTGTGCCTTCAAGCAGTTTTTCTAAATCTATTGTGGGGTTGTCCTTGGCAAGGTTTTGTTGGAAAGGAGGATTGTAAGCCCTTTTGACATTAACCTTGAAAGAAGTTTAACATAAGATTTCAATATACTCTTGGGGGCGAAACATATTGCACCTTTTGGAGCCGTTCCCACGACCCTTTCCTGGCTGGATCAGGGGGCTGTGGCAAACTGCACACCTTGCCCCGAAGCCAGCCTTTCCCAATGCCAAAAAGAAGCCACAGAAAGCCACTTCTTTTGTGTTGGGTAAAGAGTGACTTTGGCGCCGCGGCAGCACTTTCAGACACTGTCCTTTTGGTGTGGCGTCATCTGGATGCAGCCCAAAGGAGTGCCTGATGCCGCCGCCATGGCGGCCAGGGTGGCACAGCATGACACCCCCACTCTGCGCTTGCTCTCTGTTGAGGCCTTGCTCTCTTCCTCAGGTGGCATACTGATACGACAGCTAGAACAAAATGCAGCATATTGTCGATAATCCTATAGCAAGGGCGGGATACAAACCGCCGTTTTGCGGCGGTCCCCCCCCGTCGGCGCTGTTTGTTCCGCGCGGGATGCCGCAGCGCAAACCGCACGGCCCAGCCGCGGAGGCAAAAAGAAGCTCCATTTCGGAGCTTCTTTTTTGCGGCGCCACCATACGTCGCGAGGCGGCCTGGCGCGGACTCCGCGACGCATAGGGCGCCTGGCGCGGACCGCGAGTCCATAGGCGACGCGACACGTCTGGACGCTGTGCGTCCGTACGTAAAGATGGGCGGCGCCCATGTAGAATGGGCCGCCGCCCATCTTGTACGGATAGGAATACGTACTAGGGTGAGGGGGTGGCGGAGCACCGCCCCCTTCCTAACCCTAGTAAGTATCCTATACGTAATAAATGGCGGTGTGATATCCCGCCGTATATAACACCATCTGTAAAAAGCCTGATTCATTCAACTTCTGGTTTGAATTAAAAGTGCTGGTGTTGATACTCAACCCCTTAAAGTTCTTGATGCCTGAATATTGTGTACGCTTCCTGAGGAAATAAGACCTGCTGGTGGGTTCCTCTTCATGTCCTACTGGTGAAGTGAGATTACAATCATGCAGGGACATGGTGAAGGTCGTCCTCTCCTATACATCCAATTTATGGAAGCCCATCCCCTAGAGGCTTGTTTGGTGGCAACAATGGCAAACAGATGGAACATGGTAATCTGAGAAAATTAAACAAGACACGGTGAGAACTCCACGGTCCTCCCCTCAATACAGCTGCTTCATAGATCTGCTGCGAACACAGAATGAAGAAACAGTGGGGGAGACTGAATCATAGTATCAATGCTTCACCCTCCCCATAAACACTGTGAGGGTGGAGATTGTGCATCAGAATTGCAACACTAAAGCGTCAATGATTACACCCACCTCCCCTCCTACCACTGAAATCACACACACCTTGGCAACTTCCTAGTGTGTTTGGGCATTTGGAGACACCTGCCCTGGGCTTTTTTCCAGGTAATGTTCACTACCTGAGCTCTGGATCTCGGAATGCGTTCAGAATATGCTGTTCTGCTGGTGGCCAGAACCAAATTGTGGCCAATACCACTATGCTCCAGAGGATTTGAGAGATCAATACAAATCAGACCGATGTTGCTTCATTATTCAGGGTTCCGCCATAGTTCTTGTAATAACCGGTACATAAGTCTATGACTGTGTTACTTGATGATGAACAAGAATGATTCAAAAAAAAAGCCACAAAGCTGAAAAGCTGAAAAGAAAAAGGCTATAAAGATAAAAAGGGAGGTCTTGGTTTTATAGTGCAGTGTAGCCTAGTACAGGAATACTACCCATTGTCAATAAAGTTTGTTTTGTAATGTGGTATGTTTGTCATGCACATAAAGTTATGTTTTTCCCATAAAGTGCCCCATAATGTTAAGGATTCTTTTACCAGATGCCAGTCCCTGACAAATCCAATATTTGCCATGCTTTTCCTGTCAACTGTCAAAAATTCCAGACGGCTGTAATTTTTTTAAAAGCATCCCAGGAAAAGACAAAAGTATTATTCAAGTGCAATACTTTGCTTCGTACAGCAAGTTGGGGAGAAAGTGTGTGCCACTGTAAAGCTTCAATGCCCTGGTTCCTTTCCCTGAAACAAACAACAAGTCAACGGTAGGGCCTCTCCAGTACTTGCGCTAAATACCAGTGGCATCAGTAGGGTTGGTGCACCTGGTGTGGTAACTCATGGTGTCACCACATCCCCCCCCCACTGCATTTTACACCACAGCCCATACAGAAGCCTTAGTAATGTTTTTTGTACTATTTACTCATCAATCGTATTGCCCATATATCACTGAATGTAATAGCTGATATATAAACAACTAGGCAAATTAAAACTATACCTTTAATTACAGTATCAACCAACAGAATGAAATGTGCTTACATATCCATAGTTTCATCATGTGGTTAAAGTGAAAACTTGGTAAAATGTGATGTGTTTTAAAGAAAAAAAGAAAAAATAGTTTTTTAAAAAAATTGAATGTTGAAAATTTGAAATGTAAATAAAAAACCCTGGGATTCTCATTTCTGCTCACCCCCCCTCCCACTAAGCCTTACTCCACGCACAACCAACGCTTCAGCATTGAAGAGATACAGGCAAATGAGAGTCGCAGCCCACAGGTTCACTGCTGCAAGAGGTGTAACATGAGACACAGTGTGTTGAAAACAATTCATCCCAGGCTGCTGCCACATTCATACCTTATAAGGTATAGGCCAAATCTCAAATGACACATGAGGGCCATGATCAGCTCTCAGGACGGTGGGTAGTATGTGTGCATTTGTTTGGTTTTTTTTTTTAGTGTGTTTGAAATGTCGGTGTTTTGTCCATCATAGTACAAGTGGGCGTGAGAGTTTGGACATAAAGTCAAATCCCATGCCCCAAGCAGAAACCCAATGACAAACCGTTGGACAAACCAGAATGTTTCAGTCAAGCCTAAGAGAAAGGCAATGGCAAACCTGCTCTGAAGAAAGTTTCCAAGAAAATCCTAATTATAGGATCACATTGACTTGAAAACACATAACAAAAACAAACAGTAGTTTTCCCAAGGCACACCCCCCCCCCCCCCCCAAAGTTGCCTACTTATTCTCCCCCTGGTCCCCAGGAAAAAACAGCAGCTTTCAGTGGTTGGAAACAACTTTATTTGGGAAATCAACATAGGGGGAAATGTATACTTCTTATATACTTCTGTTTCAGCAGTCAAATATAAAGTTCCCTTCCTGTTTAATTGCTTTATTAAAAGGTTGGGAAAAGCCAACTGCAAATCTAATGCATGGTTAGGCTGATGGAATATAGAACAAGGTCTAGAGACAAATTAAATCACTTGTGTCCTGAAAGAAAATTAATAATCCATATTTAATTATATTATTAAAGATAATACAGCAATTATGAGAGAAACAAACATATCACCATCATTATCAGGTCCCAGCACCATCGAATTACATCAACCTTCCCTATCTGTGGATTCTGCATCATGGATATCAACCATATATGCTTGAAAATATATATTTATTTAAGGTCCAACACAAGCAACCTTGATTTGCCAATTTTATATAAAGGTAAATCATTTACTATGCATGTAAATATAATGGGACCTGCATCCATTCACAGGGGGCTAAGGGACAAAAACCCCAGCAGATGTCATGGGATCCATCCACTAGTAATTACAAGGCACCTAACTTGCCCATCTAAATGAAATGGAGAGGGGGGGAGAGAGAAGAACAGGAGCATCATGGTGTGTTTTCATTTGCTGTTCTGCATGAAAATTATTTATTACTACATCAGCTAAATCTTAAAAAAACTGTGCATCTCAAGAAAGACTGCTGTTGTAGTAATCAGACTAGACTACTTCTCATGAACAGGAAGGTTAGGTTTTATAGTAACAATTACCTAAACTTTCTCTTGGGTACATTTTTATGAGGTGCTCAACCAATTTGATAAAATCCCAAAATGAGCTGATCAGGTTTGTCTGGTCAGGCCAGAATCAGAAGTCTGAGATATTGTCTCGATCAGTGCAAAATGGATCAAATCAAGCCAAATTGAGCAGACCTATTTTTCATTCAGACACCAAAATAGAAAATGAAAAACAACAATATGGATCTCTAAACATGGTGCAACAGGCAATAAAACAAACATGGATCATGGTTTGAGCATGGATTAGAACTCTGGAGTCCAGTGTTGAATCATGGAAACCCAGTGGATGAATCTTGGGAAAGTCACATTCTCCACTCGACTTTGTCACTGAAATTCATGCCTTCAATCGAAGCAAGAATCTCAACAGTACTGTCCAGTTTTTCTCTTTCACTGATTCCCGTTATATGTAGAAACATTTTAAAGAGCTCTGCTAGAGCTTAGTAAGCAATCTATAACTACTGTAACCTGTATTGTTTTCTTCCTTCATCTACCAGCATTAAATCTTCACTCTTCTTTAACATCCTCCAGTTATTCCATCTTTTTTTTTTTGAAGAGGAGTGTTTATTTCTCTAAGCATTTTGTTGCTCTCTGTGATTTTTAGTCATAATTTTATAAGGTTGAGACACTTGCCTCATCCTTTAACCAGAATGGCAAAGTATGCTGCATCACCACATGCAGTCCCAAGGCTACAATATTTTCCCCCAAAAATGCTTTATACTCCACAAGTTCTAAATGCATGCCAGGGGCAGGATGCAATTCCATTATCTAATGGAGTTACCTGTCCCCATAGGGGTAAAAACATAATTTTTGCACAAGTTCCCCCAAAATGTTCCAAAATACCAATAGGAGTGTGGTGCATGGAATATCTCCCATAAATTGTGCACACCCTGGGCCACTTTAGGCTAAGCAAGAACATTTTGAAACCAGGTCCTAATAACCCCTAAGGCATTTGGAAGCAAACAACATTTTCATTGTTATTTTTATGGGAGCCCATGCGCTGGCCACAACCTAGTGGAAGCAATGGCAAACCTCCTCTGAACAAATCTGTGTAAAGAAAACCTATGACAACTTCACCTTGGGTCACCATAAGTTTGGAAATGAATTGAAGGCACACAACACACCACATACACACAAAAGTACAGTCCTTAGAAGGTCTCCGGGGGGCTAATGCAGCTCCTCTAGCCGTCCCGTTGTCCACCCCTGCCTTAAACCATGCCTGCCTGCTTCACAAACAATTTCTGGCCCTTGTTTTTTATGAGAGGTTTGATATTACTTTGATCTGCATTGTTAAGTGTTTATATTTTCTTTTTTATCTGTCTGACTCTTCATGTAAAATAAGTGTACTGTTTTAAAACCTTTGTGCTTTAGCTGCACGCTATAGCACACAACAGTACTGAGTGCAAAATAGCAGCATACACGTTAGCAAATTTAACGGTGGGAGCATAAAAACGATAGACTAATCTTCTAAATTTGTCTGATTTATATACTTATGTGAAAAAATACACATGGTGTTGTTGTGATTTCCAACGGCAACTTTTGGAAGTATGAGCATTGATTTCAAATTTCAATTCAGATTCCAATCCAAACGGGGTCATCACATATGACCTGGTAAAATCAAATCAAGAAACTTGAATCATCAACTTGGCCCTAAACAACTGGAGGTGTGTGTGTGTGTGGTGTCCTTCAACGGCCCCATTGTAACAATTGTAGCCCACTCATATGATCCTTTCAGAGTTTTTTATCCTATCGACCAGGCTGCTTACATAATACTTCTTTCCCTGCACCCATTTGGGCAATATCTCCATCAACACTGAAAACTCTATATCTGATGGGTGAACCCCATAAAGAACCTCAGAAATCCCTGGTAGCTTATGAACAAGCAGAATGGACTGCTTTAGTATGATTAAAGCATTCACCAGCACCTCGAGGGCAACCAAAGAGTATTTTACAATTATATGCCAGACACGAGAATGGTTCTACTATTGCAAAGTATGGGCATCCTTTCAGAATCTGGTCAACCCTAAGGGAACAGAAGTTCATTATAGAGTTCTCAGATTCACATCTTGTAAATGATAAATAAGCATGTAAACTCTTGAATACTAAGCCAGTGCCAGGAGGTGGCTATATCCCCAAAAATATTATGAAAATAGACCCCTGTGATAGAAAAGACAAATTGAAGGCGCCTTACAACGGATACATGCGTTCCAAGTCCGACCAGGCACCAATTACATATTCACTGTTTTAATAAGTATAATGGCTAAATTAACTGCCGTCTTTTCTTTTACTCTTCTCCCGCTTCCCCTCACTTTCACAAGTCTCTGTGAAGCTCTCTTCACTGAGAGATGAGTACATATTATGCAAATATATTCTGAGCCATTTTTTTTTCTCCTTGGGATCCCTTAGGGAAGCATATTGTCCCTCTTGAAAAGGAAGATCATATCATCATTTAGCAGGATCCAACTCACAAGAACAGGATTCCATTACAAGATTTTCTGGGGACCAAATGTCTTGTGAGGAAGACAAAGCAGACATCTGGAACCATACAATGATCCAGATGGGACCACTAAAAAGCCAGATTTGGCTTGAGGCTAGAGGTTCCCAGCCCGGCTGCAGCAAACCTTCATCATGTTTACTCAGAAATAAGTAATCTGAATTCAGTGAAACTTTGCCATATGTTCTGTGATTGACCAGCTTAAGAACACAGCTTTAGGACAAAACCTGTGTCATCATTCAGTGGCATGCAAGGTAAACAACTGTGGTAGGTGGCAATATTAATCAAACATTTCTAAAGGGTGTGGGACATAGAAAAGAGAGGGAAACCCTGAGTAGAGTGAGGAAGTAAAGAAGGGTTCAGCAGTAATAAAAGTAGCTGAACAGTGATACACATCCAGATGGGAACAGTTACATATGACAATTGCCCAGAGCCCAGAATCCCGCAGTCATCAAAACAATGTTTATGCTGGTGGACTTGCCAAAAACATCTATGGCCAGTTACAGACAGCCAAAATAAAGCGGCTTCGAGTCACTTGGAGGTATGGTATTTCAATGATGCATGCACCTAAGAGTCCAGAAGCACACACCAAAGCCACTCCAGATCCTAGGACGAGCAGGGCTTTGGTGTGGCTTGGACTTAGGATGCTAGGCATAATTGAAACCATACCTCAAGTGACTCGAAGCAGCTTATTTTTGCCTGTCTGTAACAGGCCAATGTATATAAGAACTGCATACACTTTAAAAGCTATAATCCTGCAATCATCACTAGCATTGTCAAAGGATACTAGGTTTGAAAAATGTAGAAAGCATAGGGCCACCAAACATCCAGATGTTGTTGTTGCAATCTATAGCCTTTTCGTGGAGCATGATGGATTGCATGGGGCTTCCTCGACTAAACAGTATAGTAATGTATACATTTATACAAATCATATCCTCCAACCCTTCGTCCCTTAAAATAGAATTAAACATGTTACACTTTAAAACATATTAAAAGAAAAAAAAATAACCACAGAAAAAACAAACAAACAACAATAGACAAGCAAACAGCAATGGGATCAATCCATTGTGGCCTCCAAAGAGAGAATGTAATGGATGATCCCGTTTGCTGTTTGCTTTGTTTTATTGTTGTTGTTTGTTTTTTATCTATTGGTTAAAGTGTTATTACTTTTAATATGTTTTTAAAGTGTAAAATGTTTAATTCTATTTTAAGGGAGGGAGGTTGGGGGATTGATTTTATAGTTTTTAATGCTATAAGCTGCCCAATTGCCTTGAGGGCAGATGGGGCGGGATATAAATAAATTTAGTAGAGTAGTAGTAGTAGTATGCACTGTTGAGAGGAGGATGGAGGAGAACCGTGAAGATTCATGACACTGAAGATTACGTACATCTTCTATCATCTAGCCCCGACTTTAACAATTCTGTCCAGAGAAACTGAATGGTCTAGAGCAAATCAAGCCTGAACCTCATTGGAAGGACAATAACTAAACTGAAGTTGCTGTACTTGGACATCTCATGAGATGATGTAGTTCACTGGAAAAGACAATAATGCTTGGTAAAGTGGATGGCAGCAGGAAAACTGAGAAACTGGGGTTGCAGGTGGATAGATTCAATCAAGGAAGCCATAGCCCTGTGTTTTGAAAACCCAAGTTGGCAGTCAATAAGTCAAAGTCAACTCCATGACAAATAAAAACAAAAAAACTTGACAAATGAGAATGTGCATTTGCCTATAAACATTCTGAGACATGCTGGGTAGCCCATTCAAAAGTGGCAGAGTGGTTCATAAGATGCCGGAAAAGTAAAAGTAAATCTTATGAATTCCTAAAAGACCTTCTCCCCAACTCCCATAACCACCCAAAAGGCTTGGATTTCATCCATGAGGTGAACAGCAAAAAAAAAAAACAAAAACAAAAAAAAAAACCCTCCCACATTTAAAGGGTAACACACACAGCAATGCCAGAAGCTGCTGCTGGAGTCTTCAAGGGCCCTTCTGACAGTTTTTAATAACTGTGGGGCAACAGGGAGAAAGAAGGTGCTCCCCAAAGACCTAGAAGAGAGGTGTGGCACTTCACCAAATATCTCTCATACTTGCTGTAGCTCTCCAAAGCTCTAGGATGAAGCCAGGCACGTAAAGCAAATAAAAGAGATTTCTCAGAAGTGCAGAGATCCTTTTTTGCACATCAAAAACCTTGTCAGCACTTCCCAGGCTTCATTTTCCAGTTTTTAATAGTCTTTTCCCAGGATTGTGTTTAATAAACTAAATTTAAAATTGGCTCACATTTAAAACTGTAAAACTTGATTATTAACCCAAAGGGAGGAAAAAGGAAGGAGGGGGCCAAAGGAATTAATCCAGAAGAGGAATTAATCTAAGGCTGAGGGTGGGAAATCATTCCACTTCCTTGCCTATGTCCCTTTTGTTTCAGTACCTGTTTCTGTAAAGGGGAAGAAATTCCAATTCACTAATCAAAGCCAAAACAAAGTATTTAATAACTACCAGGCAGCACAGAAATTTGGTATATTGCTAAATATTTCATCCCAACGTGCCATATCATGGTATTTACTAATTCCAAAGATCTCACAAATGCCATTTCACCTTGTTATTTCTTTTTAATCAATGTACAAAATGAAAACACTTGCTCTTTTAAAAAAAATCAACTGTGTTACTGTAAAATAGTAGTATCCTCTTCACAATGTCTTGCATACACCCAAGTGGTTCATTCCTCCATCTTTTTTCTAAGGAAGAGCAATGGCAAACTGCTTGGAAGCAAAGCAGGGTCAGTACTGGTTAGTATTTGGATGGGAGACTGCCAAGGAATATGCTGTAGGTTATATTTCAGAGAGGAAACTGGAAATACCACCTCTGAGGATTCCTTATGAAATTCATGGGGTCACCATAGGTTCACAGGCAAGACATACAGTATGTCATGTCACTGTGTTCCTGAATCTGCTTGTTGTCACTGGAGGCTCAAGTGACGCTATTAGCTATGGCCAGATGAAAAGCAATTTTCTTTCATTCAACACTGTTTGAATGACACTTAAACTAACTGTGAGAAGAATTAACACAATTGTGATGTTTCTGGGGCATTTAAAAGGAATAAAATGTACATAAAGCAACAGGCATATTTAATAAGGCAAACAGCTAAAATGCATGCAATTGAAAAAATGCACATAAACATGCTGTAGACAAAAGAGGGAAATTGATAAATTACATAAATGTGTGCAGATGTTAGAGGCAATGCATTACAAGGTGTGTACGAATTTCCATGCAAAAATTTTCCACAAAGTCCCACAAATGTGATAAAAACAAGGACAAGAAGAAACTACAGGGAAGAGTCAAAGAAACACAAAAACAAGAATAAGAAATCTTCCTATTCCTAGTTCTGTGATAATGTGGGCACAGCGGTCCAAACTCTGGTAATCTTGACACTGGGTTACTGTGGGAATATTGCTGGGTTTGATTTAGAAAATGCAAATTGCATCTGAGCGGTTGCTCACAGACGCTTGCTTTTGAGAGCACATTCCACCTCTGCAAAAAGAATTACAGTATACTGATAAGCTAAATAGGCAAGTTTAAGGTTTTGCTATCAACACAGAAAGCTCTAAACTATTTAGGAACAGTCTACCTTAGGGATCTTTCACCCTTTGTATCCTTGCTGAGTCATTGTGAGAGCAAGAATGACCCACCAAGGCCATTTTTGCAATCTGCTCCCAGATTGAACCACAGAGGTTCAGTTTTTGCTGTTTTTTTCCTGGTTGTCACCAATATTCAGCAACAGTGATGCAGGAAGAGTTCCAAATTTGATTTATTTATTGGATTTCTATCCTATCTTTCTCACAAAATGGGATTCAAGGGGGCTATTAAATCCCAGGGGCTATTAGATCCATGAAAAGAATGCCTGGACTTGCTGAAGTGCCCACCCGTTCCAGGCAATGTGGGGGAAATTTCAGACTAGAATCTGAAATGACAAACACTTAGAACTGGAGTTTTATGAACCAGAAACTTGTTTTTAGTTTCAAAATTGGGCTGTGCCTCCAGCATTCTTCATTTTGGCAGCATTGTATGTGTATGCATGCATGTGTTTAAATCCTTGTTAATCCTCTCCAAAATTCTCCATTTCTTCACCCAAATAGCATCATTGCTACACAGATGTCTGGACTCTGCAGCACACAGAATGCAAAGCAGATGCACATCAGTAATGCCTTAAAACACCATGAACGTACGGTGAAGATTTAAAAGAGAGAGAAAAAGAACAAGAAGCCATATGTGGTTAATGGTACCTGAGCTTCCTAGACTGGAATGCTAGCAACTAAATTTGTACTAAAAATGACAAAGGACTCTTGAGTCACTGAAATCACCATTCTATGTGCCTGTCCTTAAGGCAAAACAAGAAGCAAAAAAGGGAGTCAATGGTATATAAATGGGTGGAGAACACAAGTAAAGATTGCCCTTTTCTTGTCTCAGCCACATCATGGGACTGAAGGACAGGGTAGATGGGAAGAATTAAAGATTTCTGTGGGAAAGAGGAGAGAAGGAGATAACATGCTGTGAGGCACAGAAAATGAAGGACCTATGGGTGCAAGTATTATGGAAGAACTAGCAGGCTGCCAGTATCAAGTGCCTGGGCAGGACTGCCTGAAGCCTTCTTATTAGGTTGTCAACCAGCTACAGCCTGATTGGTTATTGAAAAAGGCTTGAAAAAGTTACTTTCTTCTGAAGAACTGTATGTGACACACTGTCTGGAATTTGTTTCTTTTGGATGAAATTCTGTGGAACCCATATTGCAAGACTCTCTTCATGTGTTTGGAATCTTAAAATCATATGGAATTTATTTTAGGTTTTGTGTCCTAAGACTGAGGCTGGTTCAGGGTTCTGGGACTTCCTGGGACCCAATGAATGTAGCTCAGGAGTTCAAAGAATCAAGGGGACCATCAAGAGTAAACCTCTACTCATACAAGAAATCAAGAAATAAGCACTCCTGACAGATGGCCATCCAAAATGTGTTTTAATTTTTTTTTCTACAAAGGAAAAGCCACACACCCCCATGAAGTGGTAGGCCTTTCCACCATTTAAAAGCTCTAAATATCAAGATGTTCCTCCTAATGTAGGAATAGCATAAGCACTCATGTATTACAATAACTAATAAAAAAGAAGTCATCAGTTTGTTTTATTGTTTAAGACTCTCCCCTCTTTCAAACAAGTAATGTTTATTTGTTGTTGTGTGCCTTCAAGTCATTTTCAACTTCTGGCAACCCCAAAGTGAACGGTTTTCTTGACAAGATTTGTTCAGAGGGCCTTCCTCTGAGTCTGAGAGAGTGTGACTTGCCCATGGTTACCCAGTGGGTTTCCATGCCTGAGTGGGGTTCAAACCCTGGTCCCCTGAGCTTGTAGTCCAATACTCTAACCACTACACCACACTATTTACACAAATTTAAAAAACAACTGCACTGTTGGCAAGCATTATCATACTCTTCTCTGCCAGCACTGGCTAACATTTTCCTTCCTTTCTACTTAATTAGAAGATTTTCCATACAGTAACTGTTCAAACCACAAATTTCTGGCGCCCAGTTTTGGTGGCAAAGCTCCATTTCAGAAGAATAACATTAAGAGGGAGGATTTTTCTGTCTCTTATTTCTTCTCTCCTTTGCTTCCATATCATTGAGGGATTTTGTTATGACCAAGCTGTTTAGCCCATACATACTGATGGGAACTGCAGGATTTTACCCCAAAGCCACAGCCTTGCAACATGACCACTATGCCCCCAGCAGCCATAGATTCACCTTCAGTGTAAGACAATGATGTCACTGCTCCTGATGCACATTTATACAAGCAGTTCTGTTCCTCCCATTATGACAAGGCGACCCTTTGGTCCCCAGATGTAGTTTGTACCACAGAGGTACTCCATTTAGGCCTTCAAAGGATTCTAGAGAGGCCTGTCCCTTTCTCACAAACTTTCCCCCCTGCATTAGTGTGGGGGGGAGTCTGCCAGGCCCTTGCTCGGCTTTCTCAATTGGAGAAGTGAGAAACACACAGGAAAGTAGAATAGTGCTGTTAATTCTGATCACTGACTGGATATAGCAGCAGACTCCTCTGACCACAACAAATGAAGTCCCCAGTTAGAAGCCTCTGGTGTTTTCTGTGGTCAATAACTGCAGACAACTGTGAGATGAGGTATACTCTGCTCATGTTGTAGATCTCAAGGGAATCCCCATTCCCTATTCCTTGGTCTGAAGGAAATCAACAAAATAAAGACTGTCATTACTATGCATGGTCAGTTCTTCAGTTTAGAATGTTTGTGGAATGTCACTTGTTGGATGCTTCTTTCGCCTTTGCCAAAGTAACCTGGATGGCTTTAGGTACTGTGCATCTTAGAGGAGAGGGGACAAGAGAAAGAGAAGACACATTTTCTGTTCTGTCTCAGGCTACAAAATGTCTTGTGCCAGCCCAGTATAGAGAATCTCCATCAGAGCAGGGGGAACCTTATAGGAACCTTATAGGTCACCATAAGACAAATGTTAAGCCTTTTCTCATTAACAATGTTGCCACTTCTGCTAAAATTCAAATCAGAGGTGAACACTATCACTGAAGAGAAAGAGAAAGAACAGCCTCCTTTCAATAGAAAAGTTCACTCTCCAACCCTTTTACTCTCTATCAAAATGCAAACTGTTTGCATGGGATCCCAAATGTTGGGATTTCTAGTTAACAAAGTGGCAATTAATAAATAGTAAATGGCAAAAATAGATTGCTGTGCCAAGATATTCTTCACAATGACAATAGCGTGTATTCTTTCCTTAGCTATCATGGTAAGCATTATTAACCACCAAGTGTGAGTGTCAAAGGTACTCAAAGGTTTGAATCATCCGTGGGGTGGCAAGTTGGTTGCTTTCATGGAAGCAAGCAGCACCTTTAAGACATGTCCATGGGATTGAACCTATTTAGGATATATGATTTAGAACTTTGGACAGCTCCTTTAGAATTAAGACTACAACTCAGAATGGACTGGCCACTCCAAAGACAAGAGAGCCACCAGAGACAGCTACTCCAAATAGCTGGAGGCTTTGTAGCCAATGGTGAGAGATGGCGAGAGGTGCAGTTCAACCATACCTGGGGATTCCCCACCCTGGCTTAACATTTCTGATCAATCAGTTCATTAATGGGAATGAACTCAAGAAGTGTCATATTTTGCTTCTGCACATTTGAAAATGTTCAAGGACAAACAGCTATGCCAGACTGCAATCCTATCCAGACTGGACCCTGTCAAATTCAATAGAGGTGTCTAACTCTGCCCAGAATCAAGCTGACAGTCACAACAACACCAGAAGAAATACCTTATTTAGAACATTGTTATACAGGCTCAATCTCCTTTATCTGGAATTCTGAAATCAGAAATACTCCAAAAACCAAAACGTTTTTCATGGGTGCCTGAGAAACCTTTGCTTTCTGATGGTTCATGCATAAAATTATTTAAAACATTTTATAAAGTTACCTTCCGGCTATATGTAGAAGGTGTATATGAACCGTGAATGAATTTCATGTGTAGCCTCCCAAATATCTAATTACGATGTTGATGTGTGCCTTCAAGTCTTATGGAGAACCTAAGGTGAATCTATGACCAAGTTTTCTGGGGCTGAGAGTGTGTGACTTGCGCAAGGTCATGTGTAGGTTTCCATGGCCCAGTGGGGAATAAAACCCTGATCTCCAGAGTCACAGTCCAATGCTTAAACCACTACACCATGCTGGCTCTCATCTGTACATGTACATATAAGCAATCTCTGAACAAATATTGGCAAGAAAATCTGATGATAGGGTTGCCTTAAGGTTGCCACAAGTTGGAAATGACTTGAAGGCACACAGTAACAACTATTACAGTTATTCCAAAATCCCCAAACAATCTTCTGATCCCAAGTATTTTGTACAAGGGAGATTCAACTCATATAGAAATTCTGTTTGTTTAGCAGAGTTTGATAGATTTTAACTTTTGTATGATTTTTAAACAGTTTTATAGTGCTCTAGTGTGGGGATTTTAAATCAGTTTTAAAACTTTTTGTAAACTTTTTAATTTGGTGTTCTGGAAGCCACTTTGGGTCCTGTCCTGGGAGAAAGGTGGCATATAAATAAAGTAAATAAATAAATAAAGTGGCATACATCTGGCTGTACTTGAGCTAAAAATGGTATTTCCTTTCCCCCCATCAACGATCCCTTTTTGCCTAACCTTCACATTCTTCCAGGCAAAAATAAACAATACAAAAGAGACCCCTGCTGGAATGGTTTTGGAATCAGCTTCTCAGCTTCTGCCACACACTTTACTACTCCATTCAAACTTTAGAGAACCTCTGTGTGTGTATCGCTTGATTTCATCCTAGTGTCTCTCTTGGCATCTTGGTATCCTAGTCAGTGTAATTTGACAGAGGGAACTTGAAATAGGAAGGTAAGAAATAAACATCACCTTGCTCTCTATGTAGAATTTGCAAAAGTAAAATATTTCAAGGATAGCAGTTAAGATGCAAGTTATAAGACTGACTGCTTCTAGGGATGTAAGACATACTTCAAGCATTTGGTTCCACAATTTAGCTTTTTACTAACAGTTCTTTAAATCAAGATCATTTCTGTCTCTTCTATTTCTCCAGTTTAAAATGTTTTTATATTTTGTAAATTCAGTGAAATCTACTTCAGAAATGTTTCATTTCAGCTAGCTTGGAGACTAGGTGAAGTAAAAGTATACCATGGACAATACAGCATTTTGCCAAAGTCATAATACTGTAATAGTATATGACACTGGAGACCAGGATTTGAATGCCCTCTTGGCCATGAAAACCCACTGAGTGAGCTTGGGCAAGTCACAGTCTCTCAGCTTTGGAGGAAGGTAGTGGCAAACCCTCTCTGAAGAAACTTGCCAAGAAAAGGTTTGCTTTCAGTTTGGCATAAGTCAGAAACAACTTGAAGGCACACAACAACAACAAATTTATATAGCCAGAGAGTGGCTATAAAAAACAACTCTGTTGAATCTGTAAAGGACATGGATAGATCGCTTCGACAATATTTTTAAAGCAGGTTCGACTCACAACTTACTCTAGAATACAAGGATCTTATGTGAATTCCTCTTGAGTCCTTCACAATTACTAAGAGACCATAACTGCTGCCCTATAAATGGATTGGAAATCACTCTTAAGATTGTAATTGTTAACACTAAAAAACCAAAATACAGTGATCAGTGATGTTGAAGCTGGTTAATTAATCCACTCAAGCAACCTATGGTTCATGGTGCAGTGGTCTGAGCACTGGATTAAGACTCTGGAGACCCTGACTTAGATTCCCTGCTCGACCATATATACCCATTGAGTGAGCAAGGGCAAGTCACATGCTCTCAGCTTCAGAGGATGGCAAGGGCAAACCTCCTCTGAAAAAATCTTACCATAAGGGTCACCATAAGTTGGAAAAGACTTGAAGGCACACAGCAACAAACCATTCATTTAAATTAACCCCTGCTTCCAAGTGGTCAGGATACCAAACCAAGTTCTCTTCAGCTACATATGCGTGAAATTGTCTTTGGCACCCTATTGATTATCTAAAGGTAGACTTTTACATGGCTCCACCGAGAAGGAGGTCGTGGCTGAGTAACAAACCAGGACCTGAGTTCTTTCATACATGCATGATGTTCCATGTATGAATGCAACCTCTCTCTCACACACACACATGCCACACATCCATACACACATGGAGGAACTGACTGTGAAGAAGCCCTTTGGGAGGCCCTCTCTTCTCCCCTTACACACACACACACACACACTCGTATCATAGGGAGCCAGTAAGGTCAGTTAGCTGGATATGAAAAAGCCCCTTGGCCTTGGGGCTTCTCCCCCTCACACTCACACTCAAGGACCTTCTGGGTTAGCTGGAGGTAAAGAAGCCCCTTGGGAGGTCCCCTCACATCCACACCAATACCCCCACCCACACATATTTGCCATATGGAGCCAGGGAGGAGCTCCCCCTCACACAGAGGAGGAGTTGCTGGGTTAACTGGACAGGATGAAGCCCCTTGGGAGGTCCCCTTATACCCAGCTGCCCAGCCACAAGCATTTTATCATAGCGAACCAGTGAGGCGTTCCTGGGTTAGCTGGACATGAAGAAGCCCTCTGGAAGGTGCTCTCTTCTCCCACACCTCTATGTTCAGCAGCACAGGGAGCCAAGGAGGAGGGTTGGCTGGACGTGAAGAAGCTCTTTGGGAGGTCCTCTTCTCCCCCTCAACTGAGCTCAAAGGAGCCCCCTGGAGGTCCTCTCCTCTCCTCTCCTCCTCACACTCCCATACTGTACATACAACACAAAAGAGGAGTTCCTGGGTTAGCTAGAGGTGAAGAGGCCCCTTGGGAAGTCCTCTCTTCTCCCCCTGACACATCATAGGGAGCCAGCGAGGAGCTCCTGGGAGAGCTGGACCCAAAGCAGTCCCCTGGCCCTGGGGCTCCTCTCCCCCCCCCCCCCCCGACACACACAGAGGAGCTCCTGGGGCAGCTGGAGGCGAAGAAGACCCCTGGAGGTCCTCTCTTGCCCTCCCGCTCGCACTCATCCCAGGGGCCCAGGGAGGACTGGGGGGCTGACCTGTCGATGCTGATGAGGCAGAGGGTCATGATGGAGGCGGTGCAGCACATGACGTCCATGGCGATGAAGACGCTGCAGAAGGCGCGCCCGAAGACCCAGCGGCCGCCGATGAGGTCGGTGACGCTGACGAAGGGCATGACGGCCAGGGCCACCGAGAGGTCGGCCAGGGCCAGCGAGACGATCAGGTAGTTGGAGGGCTGCCGCAGCTTCTTGACGAAGCAGACCGAGATGACCACCAGGCAGTTGCCGGCCACGGTCAGCAGGGTCAGCAGCGAGAGCACCGCCCCGATCACCACCTTCTCCAGGGGGCCGTAGCTCAGGATCTGCTCCCCGCAGGGCTCCGTCGCGTTGCCGAAGACCCCCGCCGACGCCGCCGAGGGGTCCCCGGAGGGGCTGCCGCTGGGGCCGGGGCTGCTACTCCCACTAGTAGCTACTCCTAGTCCCGCCGCTGCTCCGTCCCTGGGAATGGAGGTGACCCCTTGCAGGAGCTTGCCGCCTAACCCTAAGCGCGGGGGGTGCAGGGATCCCGCGATCATGGTCCCTGCTGCTGCTCCCTGCTGCCGGGGGTCCTCCGGGGAGAAAGCCAGGAGGAGAGGGCATCCGCTCCCGAAGTCCAGGACCATGTTGAGGAGGAGGAGGAGGAGGAAGAAGAAGAGGAGGAGGAAGGCCGCCCCGGCCGCCCGACGCCAAAGCCCGGCATGCCCGCCTCCTCCTCGCCACTTGCTGGGGAGAGTGGGGGTGCCCAGCTCTCCAGCCTCAGGGGCTCCTCTTGCCCGGGCCAGGAGCAGCTCTCTGGGGGGGCCCAAGGGGCCGACAAGGGGGCCAGCCAGGAGGAGGAGGAGGATTAGGAAGAGGAAGAGGAAGGCTCCCCAAGCTCCCGCCGCCGCCACCGCCGCTTCGACGGCGCTCCGCCAGCAACTGCTCGCCCTCCTGGCTGGGCTTCCTTGCGCCTTTGCCTTGTTGCGCTCCACGGAGAAGGAGGAGGAGGAGAAGGAGACCCGCCCCCTCCGCAAGGGGCAGTGCCTCTCCCTCAGACCCCCTCCCCAGGTCCTCCTTTTCCCGGACACGTCCTCCTTTCCCGCCTCCTGCCCGGGAGGAATGCGCAACCCTCCTTCATTTGGAAGTCGGGTTTAATATCAAGACACTTTTGTAGCCCCTGGGAGGATAGTACTCCGAGATGTAGTAGCCCTGCGAGGCTGCGGGATCAATAGGTAGACTAGAGAGACCTTGTAGCACCTTTAAGACTCACTGGAAGAAAGCGGGAGCTTTCCTAGATCTAAGTCTACTTCCTCAGATGCATTTGGGTATAATAATAATAATAATAAGTAGAGAGAGATCATGTAGCACCTTTGAGACTCACTGAAAGAAAGAAGGTGGCAGCAGGAGTTTTCGTAGACCTCAGTCAGCTTCCTCAGATGCGAATGCTGCCACCTTCTTTCTTTCAGTCTCAAAGGTGCTGCAAGATCTCTCTACACAGAGATATTACATGCTACAAGATCTTTCTACGTTACTAGAAGAAAGAAGTTGGCAGCATGAGCTTTTGTAGACTTCGCTCTACTTCCTCAGATATATTTGGTGGAGTGGAAAGCCAGGGACAGACATATACTGTATATGTCATGAGTGTGTGAGAAGAATGCCCATTCAAATCCCAAGTCCTTTGTGTCTGGAGATGAAGTGGCACATCTACTCCAAGTGGTGAATCCAGCAAATTCCAGTTTGCCGCTTCATCTCCATACCCAAAGGACTTGGGATTTGAATGGACATTCTCACACACCAATGGCATACATAGGTCTGTCCTTGGCTTTCCACTCCACTCAATGCACTGAGGAAGTAGACTTAAGTCTAGGAAAGCTCCTGCTGCCAACTTCTTTCTTTCAGTGAGTCTCAAAAGTGCCCCAAGACCTCTTTACATACTGATCCTAAACATGGCTATATCTTTAAATTTTAACATTTCTATGAGTGTTTTCAGCTTTGCTTGGGTCACGTCCATATATATATATATATATATATCTTCAACGTGCTCCATTTGGCGGTACCTGGTCCTTCTTAAGAGTTAGTGGTTTCAGCAGCCTACAACTCTGGAGACCAGGATTCGAATCTGGCCTTGGCCATGGAAACTCACTGGGTGACCTTGGGCAAGTCACACTCTCTCAGCCTCAGAGGATGCCATGGCAAGCCCCTTCTGAAGAAACCTTGGCAAGCAAACCCCAGGACAGGGTCACCTTAGGGTCACCATAAGTCAGAAATGACTTGACGCCACACAACACCAAGGTCCTCCAGGAGGAGGAGTGAAAGGTGACCACTAGTCCCTCCTTCAGAGTCCCTCCAGACTCTAGTGGCAGCTTATAGTTGCCCTCCTCTTCTTTCTTCCTGCGCTTTCCTTCACACAGAGTGACCAGATGTCCTATCTGTAAAGGAGGACAAGACATTACAAAATGGAGGGAAAACTGAAAGAACAGTCATTGCTGTATTCATGACACAAGAAGTCATGCACCTACACTGCAGTTTGAGAAGGACTGTGGCAAATGATTGGTCCTCCAGACGTTTTGGACTTCAGCTCCCAGAATTCCTGACTGTATGCCAAGCTGGTCAGGGCTTCTGGGAGTTGAAGTCCAAAAGCCTAGAAAACCACTCTTTGGGAAACACTCATAAAGGGATGCCCTGTTTGTCTTGGCAAATGGGAAGTCAAGATTTGGTCCAAAACACACTGCAGAAATCATCCAGTTTGAGACCGCTTTAACTCCCCTGGCTCAGTGCTAAGGAATTCTGGGAACTGTAGTTTTGTCAGACATTTAGCCTTCTCTGTCAGCTCTGGTGCCATAATAAATTACAACTCCCAGGATTCCCTAGCACTGAGCCAGGGCAGTTAAAGTGATCCCAAACTGGATTATTTCTGCAGTCTGTTTTGGACCTAAGTTATCCTTTTCTTTATGTACTGTTTTGTTTCGTTTTTGTTGGGTTTTTTTGAGAAGGGGGCACATGTATACAGGGGGATGTTGTGGGTTGTAGTGTCTTGTGTTTCTGTAATATGATTTATATGGTTACTAATATGTGTGTGTTAATATACCATTATATATATATATATATATACACACACACACACACACACACACACACACATACATATTGTAGGTATATTAACACATACATATTTCTGACAATATATATATATATATATATGTCAGAAATACACATACATACCCTCCCTCCCCCGCTCTCTCTCTCTCTCTCTCTCTCTCTCTAGTATATATATATATATATATATATATATATATTTCAGTTTGACACTGTTTCAACTGCCATGCAGGGTTGAGCTGATGTCCTAACCACAAAGGAGGACACGGTTCCATAAAATGTAGGACATGCAAGAAAAATGTAGGACAGTACAACATAACAGCTAAAAACACTGATATGAATACTAAATTCATGCTTCTTAGTCATGCTCAAAATGAATGACATTTTAGAATTCTTCTTGGACAGAAGGCTGACATGGAGGACATGTCCTGGAAAAGGAGGAGCTCTGATCACCCTGCCTTCTCAGAGGGCTCTGGTGAAGTGTTTGGGCCAGGAGTGGCTGGTTTCTATGAGGTGGGGTTCTTTCTGGCCTCCAGGGGGACTGGCATCCTCAGAGAGTACACCTGGCTGGCTGGTTTGCATCAAGGAGACAAGGTGACCAGATGCCCTCACCGCAAAGGAGGACAAGGCATGGCCACATGGAGGACATTTCAGAAAAATGGAAAATAAAATAAAAGCTAAAAACATGCACAGAAATGTAAATTCTTGCTTCTTAAACATGCTCAGAATAGAGAATATTTTTGAAATTCCTCCTGGATAGATGGTTGAAATGGAGGACATGTCCTGGGGAAGGAGGGCATCTGGTCACCCCACAAGGAGACCACTTTGGTGGAAGGCATCCCTTTGTCACTTCTTCTGTGCCTATGTCCGATTCACACGCTCAATGGGGCTGCTTGTTTGTTGACCACCCCAGTTGAGTGAATGAGTGCCCAGATACAAAGGAGAGTGCTCTATAAGGTAGTTCTGTACTGCAGAAATAATCCAGTTTGATGCCACTTTAATTACCATGGCTCAATGCGATGGAATTCTTGGAACTGTAGTTTTGTGAGCTCTTTATCCAGAGAGCTCTGGTGCCACAACAATTACAATCCCCAGAATTCCACAGCATTGAGCCATGGCAGTTAAAGTGGTGTCAAACCAGATTATTTCTACAGAGCGGATGCAGTTGCAGATTCAGTGGTTTCAACCAATGAAACTGATGAGATCTCAGGACAAGCATATGAATGTGGGAAGGTTGTTGACCAATTCACCATAAAGCTGGAAGTTACCCACATTTAACCTTCCCATGCCCCGTGGAAGATGGGTTCCCTGTTAGAGGGACAGTGAATTTGCCAGTATGACACAGTGAATTTCCCAGTATAAGAGTGTACAGTTAGACCTTTGTATCTATGGGGATCCATTCTGGATTCACCCTCGTGGATACAAAAAAATGCAAGACCTCAAGTCCCATTGTCCCTAATGCCAGTGCAATATGTGCATGGCCACTAGTGTGGCCACACACACTGCCATTTGGGACAGTGGGGTGTGTTCAAATCCCCAGATGGCAATCTTGCAAATGGCAAGGTCCCACTGTACTGTTATAATGGTATTATTCTACTTTAACTGCTATGGCTGCCCACTGTAGAATCATGGGGTTTGCAGTTTAAGGAAGGGCATTTAGAATTTTCAGCCAGGGAGCTTTTAGGCCTCACTAAACTACAAATCCCCAAATTCCACAGGAGGCAGCCATAATGGTTAAAATGGAATAATCGCACCACAACAATGTCATGTGGTATTGTGTGTGACAGATCTGTCCAAAGTGCTAAATTTATTTGGAAGCTAGGGTACCTTTAGCAGCTTTCTGTGTCTTACAGTGACAAGTTAAAATTCATTTGCTTTATCCAGCCTGATACATCCTTCCAGAATTTACATATTTTTGGACAGATTAGCCACATGTGATTCCAATTGCCTACTTTGCTACAATATCTCCCACATAACTTTGTTGCTTCTTTATTGATCTCACTGAGGTTAAGTGGCTAGTAATACCATTTATGAATGATCTTAATGCATATTGATCTTGATGCCAGATATTGATTTATAGATTTATAGATTATCATTTTCCAAAATGAAGCTCCTCAAGTGTAAAGAAATATAATTAAATACCAAAGTCAGAATCACACATGCCACAATATTATTATTATTATTATTATTATTATTATTATTATTATTATTTTGTTGAAAACTGGACAGTGAAGAAAGCTGACAGGGGAAGAATAAACTCATTTTAGATAGGACTCTGGGAGAGAGTTCTACATATACTATTGTCTTCCAAAAGGACAAATGAATGGGCCCAAGAGCATATGAGGCCTAAACTGTCCCTAGGAGCCAAAAGACATTCCACCAGAAGACATTTCATCAGAAGCCAAAATGATTAAATAGGACACACAACATGGATGGGAGAAAGTTACCACAAACCCAGATGCCAACTGTGCTCACATGCCAACTCAGGAAATGTCATCATTGGACCTAACCACATCACCCACAATATTAGAGATACTTTCATTTGCTTATCCTCTAATCTGATATATGCCATCCTCTGTCAACATGCCCTCTGCATTGAGCAAACAACCCAGTCTCTGTGCCAGAAGATAAACTAACATAAATCAGACTTTAGGAATGGGAATACACAAAAACCAGTTGCAGAACACTTCAGTTTTCTTGGACATTATATCTTGGTCCTCAGACCAGCAATCCTTTAATAAAAAGAAACCTACAAAAGAAATTGGAAAGAGAAAAAGCAGAACTGGGATATATCTGCAAATTCCAGTCTATCGACAGTGGGTTGGACAAAGGCAATGGTTTCTTAGCACACTGCACATATTATAACACTAGCTAATGCCCTAAACTCATGAGGACTCTCTTACCCATTTTGCCACATTGCCTCCAGCCAAGTTCATACTACATTCCAGTAACTCCTTATGCCATTTATATGGGTATAAACTCACCTTGGCTTTCCTCCCACCTTTGTTCCCCAACGGCCATCTTTAAAACTGAGCTTGGCATCTCATCACCATACCCACATGTTTTGCATGTTCCACATGGGTCCAGCTTGGTATTTAGACCTACTACATTTATTTTCTGTCACAGTCCATTCTTTTTGTCTTTCAAATCAGCAAGACACCCCTGTGGCCCTTTCACATCACATAGTTATAATGCTATGATTCCACTTTAACTGCCACAGTTCCCCCTCATTGAACCCTGGGGATTTGCAGTTGAAGGATGGTTTCTCTGGATACATTGCCAGAGAGCTCTAGTGCTTCACTAAATGAGAAACCCTAGGATTGCATAAAGTGGAACTATTGCAGTTTAATTGGAATCACAGTGCTACAATTTTATAGTGTGAAAGGAGCCTTGGTCAGCAAGGAAAACTGTCACAGCCTCCTCATGCGAAGTTTTCATTTGTTCCCCATTCCATGGTGCCATTAAGTCATTTTAGATGCTGGTTTTAATTATTTTATGCTGTGCTGGGGAGTCTTTACATGCCATTGTTTATTAGCTCACTTACATTCATATATAGGACACCAGCCCTGCTATATTTGCATCCTTCTGCATCCTCCCTGGACCTATGCCCAAATGTCTTGTCCTGAGGGCACCACTGCAAGTATTAAAGTCATAAAGATGGAATCATAATACGTTGGTGGTCACAAGTTGAGAGCCAAGCTAACATCAAGACATTGCAAAGAAACTCTTTGAAGTACTTAATTTCAGAAAGCTATGCACCATTCTCTTTGTCTCTTTAGGATGACCAGCAAGCCAAGTTCCTATAAACTTAAACACTTATGTAAAATAAGGAATTTGGGTTTGTTAAAACCTGGATGCCCTGAAATCTACACTTGACATACAATTACTGGCATTGCATGAGTTGATGCTCATCATTTCAACTCAACCTCTGAATGAAACAAAAGCATCTATAGCCCTTAAAGTTTTTTCTCCACCTACATCCATACAAAATGAACCTAACCCAGAAATTTTTCAAAAGGTTTTGCTGATTGATCCAGAATCTGCACAAAAAATCAAGACGTTTAATTAGAAAGATAAGTGTAAGTATCAGGTTTGTTCGAAATCAGTTTAGAAAAAAGCACTGAACTTAAATGTCACCATTTGACAAATAGAAACTGAGAAACATGTGGTGAAGCAACATCAGAGTATGGTTAGGACAGCAAACATTATTAATAAGGAAAAACACACAGGCTCTACTGGAAAGGGCAGTCTTCCATACGGTACTCCCTGCTAAATTAATTGACTACAAACTAGTAAGGTGGGAACAAACAGGGAAAGTGGGAGGAGGACAATGAAAATGGAACATTTAAAATGAAAATGAAAAAGAGGAGTGACAGAGGATTAATCAGGACAGCCCTGCCCAACTGGGACATTTGAAAGGAAGGAAATGTGTTTTTAAAACTAAAACAAAGCAGAAATCCAAAGTGTGTATTCAGGAGGTTACCAAAGGAGCTGATTGATTGGCTCCAAAACTGCACTGTGATTTCATTTGGTCCCACTAGATAGCAGACCAAACTGGGTAATTGTGATCAAACGGGGATTTCTATAGCACAATAGTCAAAGTACAAAATTTAAATTAAATGCTGCCTAATTGTAAAGCTAGGTTTAGTATCAGGAAAATGGGAAGTAAAGCAACAGAAAGACAGAAGACTTGTGATTCAAGGTAAAAAGGAAAAGGAGACAGCAGAAAAGTTATAAAGCTACAAACAAGAAGCACCTCAATGAATGGACTGAGAGCATTTGTAGAAGATAAGCTTCTTACATCTCCTTTGAGCCTGGAGAGAAAGGGGGGAAAGGAAGTGGGCCAGTATCATTTATTGGGAGGAGGGAGAGGTACTGGGCTGACTCAATTTCAGATTAGGCCAAGCTCAATGTCATCCAGTGAAAAGAAGCAGAACTGTTATAGTTCTTGGGAAAAGAAAGTGCCACAGTGTCCCAGGATGCATCTGCACTGTAGCAATAATCCAGTATGACACCACTTTAATGGCCATGCTGCAGAATTCTGGGATTTGTAGTTTTATGAGCTTTGTAGCCTTCTCTCTTAGAAAGCTCTGGTGCCACAGCAAACTACAAACTCCAGAATTTTATAGTATTAAGCCATGGCAGGTAAAGTGGTATCAAACAGCATTATTTCTGCAGTGCAGATGCAGCCCCACTCTAATTTTGTGCCCCCCTTCCACAATTTATATGACTGTGTGATCACTGTTAAAGCAGAACAGAAAGCAGAAGAGAAATGTTCCTAGTTCAAATAATGCATCCTGCCCAATGCACAATACTTGTGTATTATAAGCTAGTGTTAGCCGCAGATGTGAAACCACACTGATTGACCCCTTGAGCCAGAGTTTAGAACAGGAACATGATGAGAAAGAGAATGCCTTTAAGACTGTAAAGAAAACCTTTTTCATGTCTTTTCAGCAAAGCTGAAGTTATCTATGGTTACTGCCACACTACAGACAGAAATGCTGTAAAACAATTTGATGCCTCTTTAACTTCCATGGCTCAGTGCTATGGAATTCTGGAATCTGTAGTTTGGTCGGGGTACCAGAGCTCTCAAAATATCCCAGAAAACTACAAAACCCAAAATTCCATAGCATTGAGTCATGGCAGTTAAAGTGGTGTCAAACTGCTTTATTTCTGCAATGTGACAGCAGCCTCACTTACTATGCGCTAAAACACTTGGAATTAAAAGATCTTTTACTTGATAAATCATTCAGATGTTGCTGTTCTTGCTATTATTACCACCATTATTAGGATTAGTATTGATTTATTTAAGTCACTCATTTATTTACTTTAAATATTTACATGCAATCTCATAACCGTGTTTTCACCTGTGACTCAAATCAAATTTCAAAGCCACTTTCCCCAAAAAATTGCCCAAAGTAAAGTGCATTAATTAAAACCTCTATCATTTGACATGAATCTGTGTTTGTCTCCATGACATACAGAAAGAAAGTAGAGATTGCATCTTGGGCTTCATAAAATTGATATATGCACCCCCAACTGCCAAACAAAGACGGTCCAGTACGAAATGGCCTTGTATCACATGTCTCTCCTGCTGCCTGCATCCTGCTACAGCATAAAAGGAAAAGTAAGTGTTTTTGTTGTTTTGTTTTGTTTTTATTGAGAGGCATATCTTAATGTAAAGAGACACTGAGGGAGTTTCCAGATTTGCCTCAAGATACTCTTTAAATGTGAACTTCCAATAATCAACACTTGATTATCCCTCTTTTGAGACACAAACACTGCACAGATTGTAGGCACTATACTTCAGCAAAATTGATTTGCCATTACTTGATGCACATGTGTGTATATAAGACACACACAGAATAATGATGCCAGAGCGAGGGTAGAGGTTGGAGGTGAAAAAGAAATCTCTACAATGATAAATTGCTGAAAGTATGTGGGTATCTATAGGGCACCAGACTGTGCCTCCTATGTAGTTTCACAGCATGAAGACACTTAAATGAAACATATTTATTTGCCATCATAAAGATGATGGCATACTCTGGCTGGAATGAGGTGTGGGATTTCACTGCCTCAGGAGCCTTACACTACATCTGGTAATTTTTGCATAAAACCATACACTTCTGCAACATTTCTAATGCATCATATAAATTGCTGTGTCTGCCATCTGACTGGGTTGATTTCGGTGATACCATTCCCCCATCTTGTCTTTATTTCATCTAGTTTTTCTCATTTTTATATGTGCTATGAAATTCAAATGACATTTAGTACTGTTTCAAAGTAGAGGAGCAACCAGTTCAAGTCATGATCTGACCATGCTGATTGGGAGATTCTGGAAAATATGGTCCAGAAAAGTAAGTTTTCTGAGCAATGCTTGGCCCCAATGAAGAGCTTAATAAATAAAGTATCATATCTGTTTTGTAGCTGGTTTACGGAATTATTATTGCTCCTTGTATAAATCAACAGCTTGGATGGTACAATTGCGCTATGTCCCTATTTGTGGGAAAGTGGAATGATACATTTTGAAATTTTATTTTTAAGGCCCCCAAACAAACAGTTTTTGAGATCAATTCTTAACAAGTGTGCCTATATGCATGTCCAGCTGTGTACTGGAGCCATATTTTGCAGGGTCAAAGCAATAGGACTTCTCAATCAGCTGAGATGATGATATTTGCAAGCCCCCTCACTTTTTCCTATTTTCTTTCAGCTTAGCTGCAGTCCTCACAGTGGCAGGAGGCAGGGATGTATTTCCCCAGTTAATAATAGATTATTGGGAGCTAGGGGATGGATGGGGGGATGATCATGCACAGAGATACAGAGAATAGCTTAATAAATAAAGTATCATATTGCAGATTGTGTCTTAATACAATCATCTACATTTTTTGGAGTCTCCTTGTGGGACATGGCTTTGCCAACTTTCATTTCATTTGCAGACTGCCTACATTTTAGAATTTGTTGCTACACCACAGAACTAGACTTATGGATTGCAATAGGGTTTGTTTTCCCACAGGTGTGCTTGACTATGCAGCTGTAATTTTAGAAAAGATGAGCTATAACGTGTGACTAGGTCAGGCAAAGAAAACCTCAGGGAGGCAATGGGATGACAGAAATAGAACCACACCAACAACATGTGGAGGGGAGAGTCTTTTAAATACTAAATGCCCCAATCCAGAATAAACGTGGAGCTGTTTTATAACCTGTGTGTTTGCAGAAGATAAAATTGCACATGAATCCAGAGAACTGATAATATTATTAACACAGCACAGGCTAATGGATTTGACATTCTGCTGAATGCTTAATGTTTTCCTTTATTTTGCACTCATCTTCCTAAAAGGTTAATTTGGACATGGCTTTTGATCACTATCTTTTCTTTTTGTTCTCATAAGCAAACATTTATGTTGACTTGCAAAAGAGCCATTACAAAATAGGTCATAACAGATGACACACTTTGCTTTTTTCATCTTACTATCATGCTGTGTACATGAACATTGGGCTCGTCAGCTTTGGCCACTGCTCACATGTTTGGGTTAATTAACTGAATGGCAATGTAAATAGGTCAGGCTAAAGTGTAGAACAGCCAGCCCAAGAATCAAAATTTAAAAGAGGCTGAATACAAGCTAGCTAAACAACTAGAAGCAGTTATAGACACCTCCGTACTAAGATGTTATGCTCCTAGTCCTGTGTGAGGACAGCAGTATTTTGCAGGTCTTGTCCAGCACATTTTTTCCTGGAACTCTCACCCACCTGCAAATTAAGACATTTAGTACTCAGACCTGGTCAAGTTATTTTACCACCAGAGCTACAAAATCTCACAAGTGCCACCTGCCACTACATACCTTACAAGTCCCAATTTGGCAATGACAGTACTAATTAGTCCTCTGTCATTTCACTTTTCCACGTGTTTTCAAAATGTCCTAGTTCCTCTCTCCTCCCACTTTCTCCCTTTGTCCTCAAGCTAACTTCAGTTGCTGCAAACTGAGTTCAAAATGCAAAAGGGCAAAAGGGGTGGAATCTTGCTCTTCCCAGTAGGCTTAAGCAAAAGCAAACTGCTGTAGCCTCTCCTATCTTGTGTGTTCTTCTTCATTAAAAATCTTTACCATCCTGACCATACTCTGATGTTGTTTGGCCACATGTGTCCCAATTTTAATCTGTGAAATGTTGGAGGATCTGCCACAATGGGACTCGGGACGGAGTAAAAACAAAATAGCAACAAAATCATCAGCAATCCGCTGCCCTTTCATGACACCTCAAATCAACTGTCTCACTTTGCTCAATAATAATGTAAGTCTTTTGAAACATGGCTAGATTTCTGGAAGGACATGCATATCTTTTTATTTCCAAACATACAGACTGAAGAGCTGTATAGCAACCAAGCATGCATGCATGCAGCCAGTGCTAGCCCCAGAACGACATTGGTCATCAGTAGTACAAGAGTCTCAAAAAGCCAGGAGCCTCTCTGCAACCATTTCCAGCCAGACATAAAACTTAGACTTTGTCCTTTGGGGGCGAATTTTAAGGCATCTTTTCTTACTAAGGTCAAAATCAAAAAATGATGCAGATGCTACCCAAAGATGTCAGCACATGACATTCTTAGCTAGCCTATCATCCAAAAGAGAGCTTAATGGCTCATCACAGAGCTAGCACAGACCAGGACATCTTGGGATATCATGTCATAGTATCAGAGGTGTAGGCATGGACACACTGGCCATGGTGACTGGGGGATTCTCACAGGAATAGTTTAAAAAGTAATTCTTCCATGTGCATCTGAGGAAGTAGGCTCAACTCTATGAAAGCTCATGCTACCAGCTTCTTATTTTCAGTTTGTCTCAAAGGTACTACTAGATCCCTTTGCATCCATTTTTGGACTGGCATGGGTATGTCTTTTTATTTCACACTCTACTTCTAAAGTTATCTGTCATACTTCTTCTGGGAAGGAGTGTGGCATGAGTCCCAGTAAAACAAATAGAAGCTGATCTGGTCATCTTAGTGGATTTTCCCTCCTGCTGATTTTGATTATAAAGCTGTTCCAAAGGAGGCGAACATGTGTTTTGTGCCTTCTCAAGTCACCACAAAGCCCGACTCTGACCTGGCCTCCCAAAAATATAATCAGGCCAATGCAGACCTTATGTTTCACAAGGTTTTTTGAAGCAGAATGATTTCTTAATGCTCCAGCAAATTTACAAAACATTTCTCCTGGCTCCCAGTGTAACAACTCAACTGCAGTTTCTTTAGCAAACTGGAGATGGAAGCAGAAGACTCTTAACAATATGGAAAACTGCCCAGTTTTCCAAAAAGCTGTTCTTTTGCTTCTGCCAAACAGAATTCCCAATGGAGAGGGCATTACCATCACTTGTTCCCTTCAACATCATGTCAAGCTCCATCTACTGTAATCACTACATACAGACTGGAATTAAGGAGTCTGGGAGGAAACCATGACTGTTATTTTGCTTGCTCTTTCTTCTTTTCCTTCCTTCCTTCCTTCCTTCCTTCCTTTCTTAAGATGTGGGAGCAGATGATTAAATCCCAAGGCCAATAATAAAGCAGGAACCTGACACCCAAATATGTCCATTTTAATGCATATATAACTATCTCTTCCTCAGTGCTTTATACAAAGGAGTGGGTTATTTTTAATTAAACAACTTGCCACATGGTAACTTGGTAGAGTTTGAGAAAGTGAATACTTTAGAACCACTGGCTATGATGGATGAAAGATTCTGAAAGTTATGGTCCAAAAAGTAATTTTTCAAAGCAAATTTAGTCTGGAAAATCAGTATGCAAAGGGCTTTTGAGGACCTTTGAGACTAACTAAAAGAAGTTGGGAGCATGAACTTTTGCAGATTTGAGCTACTTCCTCAGATGCATTTGATGGAGTGGAAAGCTCAGGGACAGACTTATATAATATTCTGTGTGTGAGAATGTCCATAGGAATTCAAAACACATTCTGAAACTTGAAAACTCTTTGTACAGAGTGCATGCATGGCTCTAATAAGTGCGCAATCCCATTCTGCAGCTTGGATGTGAAAGTCAGATGTGTCTATTATGTTCAGCATTATGTTCAGTTATTTGTAGTCCTCTGGAAAATAATGTTATAAAGAAGGCTGGGGTCTGCTCAGGCCTTCCTTTACAAGAAGATCAATAACAGCAGACAAACTTACCTGAAATTTTTTTTTGCAGAATGTTTTATCTTCTTCCACAATATGAACACCAAAGAGTGCTGGGCGTCTTCTTCGATGTACTTCCAGTTCATGAAGGACACAATGGAGTTCATCAAACGGGAGGAATTTATCTTACATTCGAATGAAAAGAAAGTGGGGCCAGAACACATTCACTTAAAGTTGCTAGTTTCGCGCAATTACATGAATATGCATTGCATTCGAACTGGCTCCCCATTGCCTGAAAATACCATGCCATTGCCCAAATTTGCATGTGGCAGTCTATCACGCAATAATGTGAAACCACATGAATGCATTCAGACTGACTTCCCATTGCCTGAATTTGTATGTAGTGGGTTATCACGCAATAATGCTAAACCCCATGATTGCGTTCAGATTGCCAATACTTCCAATTCCCCTTGTCTGATAAACTCCAATGAGAACCAAATTCCAAGATAGCATTCTGTGCAAAATGACTCTGTGCACCTCAGAAACATGCACCAGCCCACAGGGGTTTCACCGCAGACACTCCTTTTCTCCTTGATATAAAGCCTACTGAACCTTGACTTTGGATGTCAAGCACCACACCAATCCTTGTCAGTTACTTAACTGATTTCCCTATAAAATTATGTACTGGCCCCTTGGATAGCTTCGTATACATTTGCTCAGAGTTTCTCTTTGTCCAAGATGAGAGAGGAAAGAAAAGAATGAGGAGACTAGGCTTTGCTTAAAAGTCAGGCTATGCAATTAATTCACTTGGCAGATCCATCAGTGTGGGAAGTAAGAGATTTGTGAAGCCATTATTCCCCTCCATTCTGTTCAACTGTTAATGCTGCATTCATGCCAACAATAGACAGGTGGCCAGTGTCCTTCCGGGTTGCTGTCTTGATTTTTAAAACAATCTTTTGGGTACAAGCACAATGTTCTGTAGGTGCCTCAAATTTTGACATCTTAGCTAAGATTCTTATTATTACCAATTTGTAGGGATTTCCCCTTCCAACTACGTTTAGTCAGTGTGACCCATGCTTTTATCTTTTGTGTAAAAACAAAACACTATTTACTCATTCCCCTTTCTCCTTTTGTGACAATAAGTAGCTTCATTTGTACAGTCCCTTTTAAAGTTATACAAATTCCTTCCGTTCTGAGCAATAATGTCCTCAAAACAAGAAAAATTCACAAGCCTATGTTGTTAGTGAGAGATAGATTGTCTAAACATTTAACAATTTTATACAAGGCTTATGTAAATTCTGAAGCTATGTCATATTTTAGCTTGATATTGATTCCTCACATGTACTGTTTATCAAATGCAATTTTTGTTTAACTTGTAGCAGAGCTTTTGCAGCTGCTGTCTTGCCATCTCTGACTTTTGTGCAAATAAATCTTTGTCACTTTGTAGTGAAAGAAAAAAGCAATAAACCCACTTCTCCAGTACTGTCAAAATAAATTTGAACATCCTGACAAAAACATGTAGAATAAGGGTTTAACTGATATAAACATATTCTGACTTGACACATAGGAATGTGAAACTGAAATATCTTTCCTGGCTTGGGAAGGAGTTCTTCTCCTTTCTGAAAGCAGGACAAACCTTGGAAAGAAATCTGAAGGCGGTGGTGGTGGTGCTAGATAATAATATGTTTGTGCGTATGTGCATGTGCATATCTTTTTGTATCTATATCTATAGATAAATATGTATTATGTATATATTGGAAGTCCTTTAGGAAACTTATTGAGTTCCAGACTTATTCATGTTTATGGAAAACTCTTTGAAATCATGTAATTCATATTGATTTCAATACTGCTTCTCTATGTCTGGGATCTAATTGGCACTGCAGAAATAATGTAGTTTGACACCATTTTAACTGCTATGTCTCAATGCTATGGAGTCCTGGGATTTGTAGTTTATTGTGACACCAGAACTCTCTGACAGAGAAGGCTAAATATTTCACAAAACTACAAATACAGAATTCCATAGTATTGAGCCATGACAGTTAAAGAGATGTCAGACTGTATTAATTTGCTGTGCAGATTAGACCTGGATCCAATCCAATCATTTTTCCCTTTTCCCTTTTGTATTTTATTATAATAAAAATAAATAAAACTTTTATTTGTATCCCGCTTTTTGTAAAAACAATCAAAGCAGCGAACAACATATAAAATCATAAAATGATATAAACAATATCCCCTTAAAAAAGAATTAAACAAATAGAGATTAAAATTACATAAATAACATCTAATAATCGTTGTCAGAGTCATGGCATAGACCAAAGTGTCCATGGTGTATGGGAGTGATCGTTATGTGGCTGAGGACTTTATTCTGGAAAGGCCTGCCGGAAGAGATCCGTCTTGACAGCTTTTTAAAAAGTGTCTGAGTTGATGATTTGACGGATCTCATTCAGCAAGCTATTCCACAGACTGGAAACAGTTACAGAAAAAGTCCTCTGGGAGATAGCAACTAACCTGGTCTTTAAAGGTTGCAATAAATTCCTCCCAGAGAACCTGAGTGTACGGGGCGGATTATATGGAAGTAGCCGATTCCTTAAATAATTTGAACTCAAGCCATGTAGGGCTTTAAAGGTACAGTGGTACCCCGGGATACGAATGCGCCGCCTTACGAAATTTCCGGGTTACGAAAAAAATCCATTGAAAAAAACTGTTCCGGGTTACGAAGGTTATTTCGGGTTACGAAAAAATTTTTGGTGCTTTTTGGCGCTTTTTCGCACGAAATCGCGGCTTTCACTATTAGCGCCTATGGCTTTTTCGGCTTACGAAGATTTTCGGGTTACGAACGCGGCGGCGGAACGAATTAAATTCGTAACCCGGGGTACCACTGTAATAACCAATACCTTGTACTGTGCCCGAAAACCAACAGGCAGCCAGTGGAGTGACTTCAATACTAGTGTTATACAGTCACTCCTAGATGTTCCGGAGACCAGTCTGGCCGCCATATTCTGTACCTGTCGAAGTTTCCGGACTAGGCACAAGGGTAGCCCCATGTAGAGTGCATTACAAAAATTGAGTCGTGAGGTTATCAGTGCATGTACTACAGTTCCAGGAAAGGGCGCAGCTGGATTATCAGATGAAGCTATTGTGTTCTATCAAACTGATATAGATGTGTTATCGGAAATGAAAACTAAATGCAGATGAAAAATAAATGCAGTCTCCTGGATTTTTACGTTCTTTTCCATAAAGGCCTATGGTCAGACAGAAATTTGCAATTGCCACAAGGTCTTGTAAGGACACCTGTTTTAAAATGCAGCTGATGGAAAGTGAATACTATTTTCTCCATCTGGAGCACTCCAAAATAGCACACCCCATGATCAAGACAGCCTAATATTATAAAAACATAAAGGGGAAATATGATTTCCCTATGGATGGTTTTATAGGCTATTAAGAAGGAATATCTACTTAAAGTTTCATTGTGTACTTCTCAAGAATACATGAAAGAAAAAAGGCCTCTGTGTGCATAATAAAAACAGAAAGTGAATTATTAGCTCGGGCTCAGAATAGAAAAGAGAATTTTAAAAGCACAATGTCTGCTTAACATCCAAAGGCCCCAACTCTAACATAAGAGCCTCTGCTAGGAACAAAAGTGAATTCTCTGAATATTAACAAAACAAGATTCCCTTAAGCCAAGGCATAGAAAAGGCCCACAGACAGTGCTTCTGTTCACATGGTCACCCAGGCAAGATTCATCATCCCAGTGTGATGCCAGTCAAGTAAAGTTCGCCTGACTGTTCCTAGAGAGTCCAGTAAAAGTCAGGAATCCACAAGTACACATTATGCCTATCCCCCCCGCCCCCGCCACACACACACCATTAAATGAGAAGAGGTAGATTATGGGAATTGATCTTCCTTGCCTGTCAGAACATGCATAGACATGTGTGCTTTCTGCCAGCTTCCATGAACCCTTGGCTGGAAGGGTCATAGATTCATCAGGGCTGAATGCCTTGACATCAGCTCCTCACAAGTCATTTCAGTGATCTTCAAGCACTTTTTGTTCCTCATAAGGTAGAAATGTGATGTTTCTTGGAGGAGTTTTGTCTCATTGATAGAGAGCATTGGATTTAATTCCCTGTCATCTGGGAAAGATCTCTGTCTGAGACTTTGAGGATGGTTTCAGTCAATGATGGTTTCACCCACCACTCCCTTCCTCTCTCTCTCTCTCTTGCAGTTTCCACTGTCTTTGTTAATCAATGATCATTTTAAAACAGGATGTGCCATTTCATTTCCTTATGTAGTTCTCAACCTTTGCTCCTCCAGATGTTTTGGACTTCAACTCCCAGAACTCCCAGCCAATGAGGTAAATGTTCAGGAATTTGGGTAGTTGAAGTCCAAAACATCTGGAAGGCAAAAGGATGAGAACTCGTGGCTGGCTTACACAAAGGATTTTGAATTTGAACTTACATTCTCACATATATAGGTTTATCCCTGGCTTTCCACTCCACCAAATGTATCTGGGGAAATAGACTTAAGTCTACAAAAGCTCATGTTGCCAACTTCTTTCTTTCAGTTAGTCTCAAAGGTGCAACAAGATCTCTCTATATTCCAGTTTCAATATTAGCTTTGGGGGTGCTGGGGGGGGGGTTATTGGTTAAAAATAAACATTTTTTTAAAAAATGAGGGGAGGTTAGGGACTTTGGGTGAGTTAAGGATCCCAAGGGCTGGTTGCAGCCCATGCGCTATACTTTGCCCACCACTGTTCTAGAGGTTCAAAAGCCTCCCACACCTTCTGCTGGACCTCATTTCAGATCTAAAACCATATGATTTGGTTATGGTTATCCTGTGCAGTTCTTCCCATCACTATACTTATTTTGTTGAAAATAATTTGTGTTTCACCCATGATGGAAAAATTAGAGTTCTGCCTGGAAACATATATCAACAGATAAATACAAATCTGTTTCACTCCAGAAAATTGATCACAGGCCTTTATGTCACTCCAGGACCAGTTGAAAATTAAAAGTACACACACACACACACACACGTATATATAAAAGAAAAGAGTAAGTAACCATACACCAGATTTTGCTTAGTATGATTCCTGGAGGATATGTATCAAAATGTGTACTTCTGGGACATTTCTGTATAGTCCAACATGCAGGACAATCACAGGTATCATAATACAGTATCATTCTTCAAGCAAACGGCATAGCATACATCCTAAAGGGGAATAAAAGCCATTAGATCTTAGTATGCAGAATAATTTGGAGTAAAAAAAAAAAGCTAGCTTAACACAAATCTTTCAAAGACAAATCTTTTTACTTGTTGGAAAGAGGCAATCATCTGGATTTGACTCATAAGTCAGGTTTGAGGCATGACTTTGGCACCAAAATTGCTTTGCTTGCTTTGGTGAGTGCCCTGAACAGAAAGGCAGCCAGGGATAATGCATCTCTTTTAGTTCTGCTGGACTTCTCAGTGCCTGTCAGTACCACTGATTGTAGACTCCTATAGAACTGGGAAATGCAGGCACAGTGTTTAATTCAGGAACAGATAGTTCCCATCTGGGAGGATGTTGTGAATGTGGTTTTGATTCTGCCTCTTGGAGTTTGCCCTATTTTTGTTTGTTTTAATATCTATATGTACTCAACATACCCACAGCCCTAAACTCCATGGCCCTAAACTCCAGGTGAGTTTGGGACCATGTGCATGTTGACAGCACCCATCCCTCTGTCTCTCTCTCTACCCCCACATCTTCTCCTTGCTGATTCAGGTGAGATGGTGGAGGTGCTAAACAGGTGCTTGGACTGGATACAAGTCAATAAGTGTAAGACTTACACCTAACAAAATGGAAATATTGTTGGTTGGTGGTTCATCTGCTCAGGGGATGTTCTGGATTGGGTTGCACTCTTCCTGCTCTGGATTGGGTTGCACTCTCCCTGAAGTTTCATGTTTTCAGAGACAATCCAAGATTTTCATCAGGGCACGGATAGTTCTTGTTTGATGACCCTTCCTGGGCAGAGGTAGCCTAGTTATAAGTGGCCAAGGCTCAATAACCTCCAGCTTGAATTAATACAATGAGCAGTGCATGGGACTACCAAAACTATAAATAATAATAATAATAATAATAATAATAATAATAATTATTATTATTATTATTATTATTATCCCACCTCTCCCTTTCGAGGATCGAGGGTCTACAAATAGCACAAGGTGCCACCAGTAGAATACCAAATATATCTGGACATCAGTGATGTATTAAAGTATTTTAGTCCAAGTCTCAAGTATCTACCTTCAGATCTCAAGCTCAGTCCGTAAATCCCAATATTTGACATAGGACAAAACCATGCCAGTTAAAGTGGAGCCATATAACTGTGTAGTGTGAAATGGCACTCGTTCTTTTTAAAACAGTCAATTTCTGAATGTAATGAAAAGTACTACTACTTCAAGCCCTACTTGATTTGGGAGTCAGTACCTTGAAGAACATCTTGTTTAACATCAAATTGCCCAAGAATTGAGATGGTCTTCAGAGGCCTCATCTAAGGTGCGGCAAGCAGTGACTTATGTAGTAGCATCTCATACATTGTAGAACTTTCTCCCCAGGAAATCTTGCTTGGTACCTACACTATTCTCATGTCTTTTTGATACCACACCTTTGTCTTTTCCAATCTGAAGGAGCAGTTTAAAAAAGACAGAAGAAGAATCATGAATATATTATTACTGTGTTATTATACTTGTTATTATTGTGCTGCTATTTTATTATATTATTTTATTAATTATTGTTTTTAATTTTGGTATACAGACCTCATACTGGCAAATGCAGCATTGTTCTTGCTGTGTGCCTTCAAGTTGTTTCTGATTTATGGTGACCTTAAAGCAAATCTATCACAGAGTTTTCTTGGCAAGATTTGTTCAGAGGGGGGTTGCCTTTTCTTCCCTCTGAGTCTGAGAGAGTGTGGTTTTCCCAAGGTCACCTAGTGGATTTTTGTGGCTGAGCAGGGAGTTGAACCTGGTTTCCCAGTGTCATAGTCCAAAAGTCAAACCATTACACCATGCTGGCTCTCATAAACTCTGATACACAAATAGTGTTCGGTTTAGGAGATATAGAAATTTCCCTTTGACATGAGAATAAAACAGAATTTGGCTACCAAGTGACTAGTCCTTATACTAGCACTTTCAAAATTGGTGTTAGTTACACAGAAAAAGAGATTACTGGTAGCTGAGTATGTGAATACTAAAAAGCCTTTGTACTAGAGGCAATACAGGATGGTATGAAACATGTCTGGAATATCATACCTCCATCATTTCTTCCATGACTTTCCTTGCAGGACCACTCCAGAATTAGATGGGAATTCATAAGAGAAAGAAGATTATCGCAGCAGGGTTAAAACGTTCCCTGGTGCGTTCTAACGGGGGCGAGCACAGAGTGTGTCTACCGTACAGCAGAACAAGCTGTCACTGCCAAGCATTCCCATCGCGTTCTCATTGAGTTCAAGGGGACGCCATTTCTGGGGACACTTTGAAACAGTTCCCAGAAATGGCGTCCCCTTGAACTCAATGGGAACGCGATGGGAATGCTCGGCGGCAATGGCAGCGTTCCGCTGTGCAGTAAAATAGCGTTCTGGGCCCCATCGCATTCTATGATTTGTGGTGGCCAAAGATAACTGAAGGATGCTGCTAGCCTTCCTAAGAGCTCCATCAAGGGGGAGGCCTCACTCAAGGAGGCTGTGCCATTGCTCTCACACCCTTCAGTCAAGACTCATCAGAATCAGCCCTAGAATTCCAGGAACAAAAGGGGCAGCATGCCTTCAGGATATTTAGGCTTGTAAATGAGGGCATATAAGTACCATTGTTGTTGTTGCTGGGTGCTTTCAAATCATTTCCAATTTATGGCAACCCTAAGGCGAATCTATCATGGGGTTTTCTTGGCAGGGTTCATTTAGCAGAGGTTTGCTATTTCCTTCCCCTGGGACTGGGAGCATGTGACTTGCCCAAGGTCATCCAGTAGGTTTTATGGCTGAGCTGGGAATCAAACCCTGGTTTCCAGAGTTATAGTCCAATGCTCAAACCACCCTTGTGTCCCTGTTCAAGCAGTCCCAAAAGCCACCCTTGCTACACCCGATTTGCACTTTTGTCAAGGCCTGTTACTCTTATCTCTGTTATGTAGTATCAACCAGGCAGTAAATACCATTATAAAAATACTACAGTAGGCCATGTTGGGGTTTGGTTCCAGGTACCCCGTGGGTGCTCAAGACCCATTAACTACAATGACATAGTAAAAAGGTGTTCTTCATATAAAATGGCAAAATCAAGATTTGCTTCTCTCTCTCTCTCTCTCTCTCTCTCTATATATATATATATATATATATACTGTATTTTCTGGCGTATAAGACTACTTTTTAACCCAGGAAAATCTTCTCAAAAGTCAGGGATCGTCTTCTACGCCGGGTGTCATCTTATAGGGCGGGTGCTGAAACCTCTGAGCTGAACTGGAGAATCTGTGGTCACCGCATAAGGTGTGGGGAGCTCAAAAATGCCCACGGCCACATCCCTGCCATATGCAGCGACCGTATGAAAACAGCAAGGGTGGCGCTGTACAAGTATAATAGAAGAAAATCCACTCATCAGGATTCGTGGAAAGAAGTGACTTAACACGATCCCGATGACAAGGTGAGGGAGTGCCTCACCAGGAAGGTGTAAGTGAAGGGTGGAGCAAACTGCAGGTGTCCAAGACGCTCGGGGTATGGAAAAAAGCCGTGTTTGTGCTACCGCTCTGATAGTCTTGGAGACAGGGAGGGCTGGGCAGGTAGGGAGAACTGACCAATCCAAGCAGGCTTTGTATACAACAAGTTTTCCTGCTAAGTACCTGCATGTCATAAGCATTTGAATTAAAATTACCATATTGAAATCAAATTTGATGTTTTTTTAATTTTTCTTTGGTGTGCATTGGAAGAGGGGTAGTCTTATACGGCGAGTATATCCCAAACTCTATATTTTAACTGGAAAAGTTGGGGGTTGTCTTATATGCCCAGTCGTCTTATACGCTGGAAAATACGGTATATTCAATCCATGGATGGTTGAATCCATGGATAAGGAATCCATGGATACAGAGAGCTGAGTGTGTTTCATTTATTACAATTTATGGTGAAATAGATAGTCACTTCCCTGCAATCCTCCAGCTCTTTAACAATTTACAGTTCTCTTCTACCATCAGTTTTATACTACAGACCTAGATTGTAGCTGCAGAAAACATAATTTTTCCTTACACAACAAACAACCTCTCATCAGGGTCACAGTTTCCATCTGTTCCCCTCAAACAGCAGTCCCTGTATGACTCCCTTATCCTCACACCACCTCATTCCAAAAAGCTCCTCCCCGTCTCATTCTCTCAACCAAAGATTATCCATATGCAAATCTGCACTGTCTGCCAGGCATCCCACACCTGTCAGTCACTGTCAGTCATTCGTAGCCCTGGCCTTATCTGCCATATGACATCACTGCACCGAGACATGAACTACATTGAAATGGATGTATCATCACATCAGGTGCTACCATTGGACAGAGAGCATCAGTTTGCCTCAGGTGGCAGAGCTGAGAGGTGGCAACTTTGGAGGAGAATGTTGCGGCTACATCCCCTACCTTGCCCTCACTAACCAAGCCTGCTGGTTCCTTGGATACAATAAAGAATTTTGTGGTATCCCTCCACTAATGCTGAACAAAACTCTTGATGTTAGTGCAGTTGGCTTTCGTACATGGGAATGTACAATGGGAAGGGGTAAAATCTTATTTAAGGTAGCCAAATGGCTTGTGCTGGCCCTGTTTTTCTGATGTGCTTCTAGATCAAGGTGGAGAAAGTGTGTTCCATGGGCCACATGCAACCCATGGACCCCCACTTCATGCCCCTCCCAAATCCCAAGAACAACTCTTAAAAATGGGTTTTTGTTTCACCTCTAAAAAACCAAAAATGGTGGGAAACCTCCACAAACATGGTGATTCCCCCACCTTACAACCCATCTGAGATCCTCATATACCATAATATCCCCTGTGAGGAAAAAATTGGCTAACAATGGGTAAAAATGGAACCAGATGTGATTCGATTTCACTTCCAGTCACATAGCTTATGCTGCTTCCACCCCTAGGAACTGTGGGGATGAAAATGCCCCTATCCCTGCTTAGCCCTGTTCTAAGTCCTGCTTTCTGGCTTGTCCTTTCTCTTGCAGGTCAGATGACTGCCCATGTCTCGGCTCTGAGAATAGAAGAGCTCTCAAGCCTTTTGCTCATGCCACTGTAAACTAGAATATAGATGTGGGCACTGCCACTTACTACACTCACTCCAGCAGGAGAAAGAACAAGTTCTGTAGGATAAATATCCACAGACAAAAGCTTAAGTGTCCCTGGTAGGTGTATGTCATGTGTGATCTTATCCTGCTTTGCTAATAGCTTAGGTGACTCACCATCTTTAAAATAAACAAGCTGTGGCCTTCCATTGTTGGGTAGGAGGTATGAGGAACCAACTGAGGTTAATTTTTGAGGCATGGAAAGTAGGAATCCTGCTTGCTAACATAATGGAGGAAGCAGAGGAGTGTTGCCTGATGTCTGTCATCATTAATAAAAGAGCTGAGAGGCATCCATCTTTCCCCGGACCAGTTGATTTTAGAGAAAGCAAGTAGCTTCTTGCACAGCTCCATATATGGGCAGTTTTGTCATCAGAGGACCCACTTCCTGATAACCTTAGCAATGCCTGCCTCCTGTGCCCTCCCAAAATATGGGGAACTGAAAACACAACTAAATGCGTCTTCCCTCTATTGACCCAAATAGAAAGAGTCGTTTCCAGATTACCAAGTCATAAAACCTTTCCCTTGGGGAACTGAAAGGAGAAGTAAATAGTGGTATTCATTAATACAAGCAAGGAACAATTATGCGCTAGCTAGACTGTGCCTTTCCTGCATTACTATAAGGATGGAATGAAAATAAGTCCTCTATAACTTAAATAGCAAAAATGGTAGCTATACTATACTTTGCAGTGGGAAGAGAGGAATCTGCAGTAGCCAGTAGCTTCACTAGTAATCAGTGAGGTTGCCATGTGCATCTTGTAACTAGCCCCTCTCACCAGTCTTGACTGTTGGATTAGCTGAACCCTATTTCTTTCAACTGACTCCAGATGTTCTCTCTTCTTCTTCTTTCTGGGTGGATCTGAACCTCACAGTTATATTAGTTTCATACCAGTGTAATTGCCATGGTTTTGTCTTACAAAGTCTTAAGACTTAATTGGTTTTGGGTTGCTTCAGGGCTGTTCAAACAGCCCTGAAGGGGCAGCTTCCAGCTGCCCCTTCTTCAACCAGATAGGGGCTGTGGCAACTGCACGCCGCAGCCCCGATCCGGTCTTTCCAGGGCATGAAAAGGAGCCTCAAAAAGTGGGGCTCCTCAGACTGGCCATTAAGACTGGCCTGGGGGTGGAGTCAGGGTGAGTGCCATCATTGTGCTCCTCCGGCACTGCGTCCGTATGACGCAGCACTGAAAAGCACCATATAGCTGTGGTGCTGCAGATATTACGCCCATTCCAGGGTGCAAAAAGGAACTGCTTTTTTAGGTTCCTTTTTGTGCCCTGGAAAGGCTGGATCAGGGCCGCGGCGTGCAGTTGCCGCGATCTGGATGAAGAAGATCTGGAGGCTGCCTCTTTGTGGCTGTTTGGACAGCCTCAGTGGCTCTTTTTTGTGCTCTGGAAAGGGCATGATAGCCGCAGCAGCACGACTTGAAGGTGCTCCTTTGGTACTGTGTTCTACAAATTCAGCACTGGAGGAGCACCATGACGTGCACCATGTGGAGAGGTGCATGGCATCACGGTGCCCTTGGGCGATGTTTTTGAAGGTGCTCCTTTGGTGCTGTGTTCTGCAAACGCAGCGCCGGAGGAGCACTATAATGCACACTATGTGGAGTGGTGCATGGCATCACAGTGCCCTGGGGTGGTGTTGGGGTGTGCATCATGTGGACGTGATGCCCCAAGTCTGCCCCAGGCCAGCCTTAATGGTCGGTCTGAAGAGCCCCTTCATTGACTACTAGTGAAGCTACTGACTCGTCCTCCTTCTGACTACTGACTATTCCACCTTCCTCTCCTCCCAATTCAACACAAAGGTGCATCGGCTCTTTTAGCTAGTTACATTACAGACACGTTATTTTCAACTCACTGTTGTTGTGATGTGCCTTCAAGTCATTTCCAATTTATGGTGGCCCTAACAGGAATCTGTCACAGGGTTTTCTGAGGTTGAGAGTTTGTTACTTGCCCAAGATCACCCAGTGGGTTTCCATGGCTGAGCAAGAAATTGAATCCTGATCTTTAGAGTCATAGTACAATGCTCAAACCACTACACCATGCTGTGTCTCATATTTTCACCTCATCATTATGGAAATGAAGGAAAGAAACAGTTCACGCCTAACTGAAAAGTGCTTGTTTGTGTTTACCTATCCTTTTCCTAGCTGTATTCTACAGGAAAGGTTTGGTGACTTGTGGAAGTCTGGGGAGTCTAAATTCCAGTTGTAAGGGGTTGTTTGGAACAACAGAGGAAAGATAAATTCAGCTGTGTTTTCATTTTCTCATTGGTTGCTCGGGCAGGGGATGTAGACATTGCTAAGGTCAACAGAAAGGTTGTAATTTGGCAAGAGTCTTAAAATTCTCTGCTGAAAGGCACTAGAACTATCTAGCAGAACATCCTAAATAACTTAACAACCTATAAATCCTATAATTCCATTTGATTGAACCATGACAGTTTAAGTGGCACAAAACTGATATTACTCTGAAGCACAGCTATACTCTTTAAAGTCTATCACCATTAATGAAGTACAAGGTCTGCTGCTTATGATAAGGTCATATCTGGGACAGCAAGAGAGATGAAAAAGCAGGAGGGAATAGGGTCAAGTATGGAAAACAGAAAAGGGACAGAAGCACAGAATGGAGCTGTGCTCTTGGATTGTCCTGAGCAGCTGGTCATCCACCCAGGCTGTATCTTCTTGTGTCACATGAAACTGGATTCCAGATTCATATCTGATAACACAGAAATACAAAACCAGTGTTCTTTCCGTATCAAAAGCCTAGACAGAAGAGAGGGAAAAACCAAGAACAAGCTATTTCCCCATGGCTATTACTAATCTCTAGGCTACATTCCCCAAGGAAATCAAGATGAATCCTGTCCTCACTATTTTCAGCTTCTGCTTTTAAAATGTACAATATCTGCCAAGCAATTAATACATAGCTGTCTGATTGACAATTTCCACAGTGCTAGCTATATGACTAAGGCAGAATCAGAACAAGAAACTGGCTGCTCAGCTACCTTGAAATTGGAAAACTGGCCAGAGCCTATTTATGCTCTTTTAATCTGCACAGGGTACCCAGATATACAAACATGTCAGAGGCAGTGTAGCTTGGGCAAAGAAACAAGAAAAAATTACATGTTGATGATGACACTGATGATTCTGTATTCTTACCATTATCTGCAGTGAAGACTGGTGGCTTCTGCATCCATGAGACAGTGGATTTGCTTCAGGTTTTAATTCATACGAGGTGCTATCCAGGATGTTGAACTGTACCTTTACAATAGACTGCAATGTGAAGTGGATTCAGTAGTGGAAACAACAGTGGTCCCTCCACATTCAAAGGGATTAGGGGGTGAAGGACCCCCATGAATGTGGAAAAACCATAAATTAAAAATACTATTCTTTTTACCTGAGAAAACACCTCCAAAGGAATCTACAGGTCCTCTAGTGCAACTCTGTGGTCACCATCTGCCAGAAATTGATCACAGAATCATTCTGGAGGACCTACAAATACCTAGAGAAGTGTTTTCTCTAGGAACCTCTGGGTCAGTGATGGCACGCCTTTTACAAACTGGGTGCCCAAACCCAAAGATGTTCCCATACTAGATGTCATCCAGTGCCGGGGAGGGAGGGAGTTATGGGGGAGGGACTTTCCCAGAGACAGCTGAAGGCTGGGGGGGGGGAGAACAGGTATGTGCCTGTTCCTCCTCTTCCCCTGCCCTCCCTAGCCTTCAATTGTCTCTCCGGAAACAGTCAGATGTACACCAGTTTCTCATCTTCCCCACCCTCCGTATGCCCTCAAAAATGGCTTTGAATGCCATCTCTGGCACACATGCCATAGGTTCACCACCACAGTTCTAGGTTGTCCAGCACAACTCTATGGTCAACTTCCAGCAGAATTGCACTGGAGAACCTAGCGATTCCTAGAGAGAACATATTAATCAAAACTGCAAATAATCAAATCCGCAAAAAGTCAAAGCAAATGTGGAAGCCAACTATACATGGAAACTACCAGCCACCACTCATTTTCTCACTAGCAGAAAGTACTGTTCTAAACTATGTTTAGAACGTGGCAGTCATGCAGACATTTAAAATATTTTGGGTCAAACCTGTGGAGTATGGCTTTACCCATCATGAGCAACTTGATTTTACCAGCACTGAATTTGGGCTTAGTAACACCCCTTACCAAGCCCATCACTGACTCCAGGGATTCCTCTTCCTCAATGAGATTTGAGGAGAAGATATAACTGAGTGTCCAGTGACCCTGGGTCCTACTGATTAGAAAGTAGTTATCTATTTGAAAGACTGGCTAAAGAGGGCCCTCTATTTGACCCTGTTTGAAGGTGACCTCTGTTTGAAAGACTATCCAGTCTTTGTCCATTTTAAAATTATATAAATATCGATATTTTGTTATATCAAGATACGTATCTGTATGTATGTCTATATCTGTATCGATGGTTTCAAAGAAAGGGAAAGAGGTTCATCACACCCTCTTTATGCACCTTCTTTCTTATGCCTTCTCTAAATTGAACAGTGTCATGGATAGTAGATTTTAGGGATAAATTGTATTTATCCCTTTGTCATATCCATATCATCATAATTTATCTCACGCTGTTATACCTGCTACACGGTGCAGTAATAAGAATTTCAGTGACTCCAAAGAAGCTGAGCAACTTGAATTAAGATCCTGGATTAGGATTAGAAATCAGGTCTCCCACATCCATATTGGATTATCCCATGAAGATGGGTAGCAGAGAAAAGAGACATGAATGAGTATGTTGTACTGAAGGAAAAGGAACAATTTTATACCATGCTTCTGAAGTGTCATAAGAAAAGTTTTCTTTGCTGAAAATCATTCTCAATCATGATCAAGTTGTCTGCTCTTCCCAAAGGCAAAGACACCATCTGGGTTGATTTGTGGTTTGTTTTGCTTTGTTTGCAAAACAAGTATTGCAGCAAGTCAGAGATGAAGAAAGATGTTGCTGTTTCTTTCCCCTAGGGATACAGACAGTGTGGCTACAGGTCATAAGAAATGTTTAGCAAGATTCTTATAAACTAGGATCAGGTTTAGAAGGGGAAAAGGTCACCTGATGACAGATAATTCCAGTAAAG
>NC_056524.1:179734560-179749738 GCF_019175285.1 Sceloporus undulatus
TGGCTTGCATTTTTCCACCGTAACAGGCATTTAAACCCCCTGCGCCACAGGAAAAAGGGCACATTATTAGAAAACCGGTGTTATTGCACTTGACGGTGGTCGGGCAAATGCAACCCATATGTAGCCCAGATCCCAGCCACATGTATTTTTTGAAAAGCTGTTGGATAAGTGTGGCTGGGATACAGATTGCATTTTCCCAACCTTTGGCGAGTGTGGTAACACCTGGTTTTAAAATTAAATGCGCCTTTATACCTTTGAGGGTAAGGTGCTTTAAAAGCAATGCGATAATCTCCTAATTGCAATTCTTGGTCTACACGTTTCCTTTTGTTTCTTTCATGGCAATGAGATTTTTAATGTATGCTTTGTGGCTGACACTTTAAGCAAGCTTGTCATTAAATAACTTCAGGTAGGGCACAAAGTGCTGGGCATCCAGAAGGATTGGGAATCACTTGCTTTTTGTACTGGCTGCCACAATGACATGTTAGACATCTATACCACACTGTGAAGATGTATACAGTATATATGAAACACACAAACACATATAAATATACTCACACACTTACATATATTTATATATGATGGATGAGTATACAGTATACACACACACACACACGTATACACACACACACATGCACACATACATATAAAGGATGGATGTCCATACATATAAAGGGTGATGAGTGTGTGTGTATGTGTGTGTGCGTATGGACAATATGTGAGGGTGTGTGTGTATGAGCATGTATTTTTATGCACACACATATATGTATACACAAGCACACACATATATAAAAGATAGATGTTTGTGTGTGGTGTGTGTGTATATATATATATATATATACACACACACAGTGTGTGTGTGTGCGTGTAGTGTGTGCATATATATATATATATATACATACAGTATGTATATGTGTGTGTGTGTGTATATATATATATATAGAGTGTGTGTATATATACAGTATGTGTATGCACAGTGTGTGTAGGTGTGTAGTGTGTATGAATATATATATGGTGTGTGTGTGTATATATATATATATATATATATACACAGTATGTGTGTAGTGTGTGTGTGTATGTATATATATGTATGTATGTGTATATATATATATATATATACACACATACACATACACATACACACACACAGTCAGGAAGGAAGGAGAGAGATGCCGGCGGTGCTGGGCCTCTCTCTGCTCAGGTAGAACAAAGCCACTGGCGGCGCAGGAGGGGGCGGGGCTGGCGGAACGAAGGAAAACCACAGTTCCCAGCATGCACCGGGGGCGGGGACACTGTCTTCCTTCTGGTCCGGCTTCCCACGTGGTTCCAACATGGCTGCCTTCGTGGATCTGAACATCCCTCACTTACCGGAGAAGGAGTCGCTGCAGAAGTTGGTGGAGACCGCAGCCCACCGTGAGTCCAGAGGGGGAAGGAGGGGGTGTGGGGCTGGGTTTCTGCCCCCCTTTTGCCCTTTTACCCCCGCCATCTTAACCTAAGGAGCCCGAGGACCCGCGTGGTGGAAGGGTATGAGCCTTGTACGAGGACCAGGGAGCAAAGCACACTCTCTCAGCCTCAGAGGAGGGCCATGGCATCTGAAGAAAGTTGCCGAGAAAACCCCATCGTAATAGGGTCGCCATAAGTCGGACATGACTGGGAGGCACACTGTTATATAAGATGATCTTAAACCCAGAATTCAGCAGGGACACCACGGAGCCGATTGGAAGGGAAACATAGTTTATGTAGCTTCAGCGTTGTTCCCAGAGGAAATTCATATTCCAAATTCTGAGACCTCGGATTCAAAGTGAACAAAGATTTTTTTAGCATTCTGAACAAAGTGAACTACAAATCTCATTTTCATTGGTTACACTGAATTGAACATTCACATCCCTGTATATTCATTGGATATCCTAGCATTCATTGGATATCCTAGCATAAGTGAAGACTTATGTTAGGATATCCAATGAATATCCCATGTCAATCAATCTTTTATCTGTATGTTTTGTTTCGTTGTTCTTAAACAGTCCATACAGTACTTCCTTTTATTTGGGTTAAAATTTTGAGCTAGGAACCATTTCCAAATTGTTTACATTCCAAAACAGAACATTTGACATGACCTGAATAACAACTTTTGTTCTCATTTTAGCACTATAACTTTAACTTTTCAGCAAGTAAAATTCTGAATTTTAACCATTCTAGCACAACACAACAACGACAACAAACTTTCACTAAAGGACCCTTGGCTCCCTAATATAGATAATAATAAATAGCCTTCCCCAAGAACGTCTCCCTTCTTTTTCCTGTGTGCTTTTCAGATAAGCGCCTTAAGGGACAGGGCTGAATTTTTGCTGTATTGCTGTAACGCAAGAAGCCGCCTTTTAGGCTGTACAGTATTTGCATTGCAGAGTTAATGCAGTTTGAGCCCATTTTAACTGCCATCACCAAGGTGACCATTCAAGGGCAGCTGTGTTGGCCATTTAACAAATACAAAACAAAAATCCATCAGTGATACCTTTATTGGCCAACCGATATGTGCAATATACTTGTTGTAAGCTTTTGGATGTCCTCACCACAAAGGAGGACAAGGCACCGCAGAATGTAGGGAATTCAAGAAAAATGTAGGATGTGACCAGATAAAAAGCTCACGCATATAAATATTCAATTCATGCTGCTTAGACAGGCTCAAAGTGGAGAGCGTTTTGGAGTTCCTCCAGGACAGAAGGATGAAATGGAGGACATGTCCTGGAAAAGGAGGGTGCGTGGTCATTGTGCTGCCATGGCTCCATCCTATGAAATCCTGGGATTTGTAGTTTGTTATGGTGCCATAGCTCTTTGACAGAGAAGGCTAAAAGTGGATTGTTTTAATATACAGTATCTATATCTTAATTGTGCTTTTGAACGGATGTGTGTTTTAACTGGTATATTTTAACTTTTGTTGTTTGTTAATTGTTGTTGTTCCCCACCTCGATCCAGGGGAGAGACAGGTAATAAATAATAATAATAATAATAATAATAATAATAATAATAATATATCACAAAAGGACAAATCCTAGGATCCTGTAGGATGGAGCCATGACAGTTAAAGCAGTGTCAAACTTTGTTATTTCTACAGTGCAGATGCAGCCTAAGAGTGCCTCTGCACTGTAGAAATAACACAGTTTGACATGGCTTTAACAGCCATGGCTCTATCCTACAAGATCCTGTACCTGTAGTTTGTTTTTTAGAGGCACCAGCATTCCTTGGCAGAGAAGGCTAAAGACATTGTAAAACTACAAATCCCAGGATTCAATAGGATGGTGCTATAGCACTTAAAGTGGTGTCAGATGGCAATATTTCTACAGTACAGATGCATCTTTATACTGAGTCAGAACATTGGCCCATCTCATCCATACCCTTTAACATTTCACAGATGAAAAGCATGGCCAATGCTTTGGCATATGTCAGTGATGGTGAACCTTTTACAGCCCAAGTGCCCAAACTACAACCCAAAACCCACTTATTTATTGCAAAGTGCTGTGTGTCTCTGGCTTTCTAGTAACAAACTCTGGCAAACTCTGTGCTGGGGCGATGGCACAAGTGCCCACAGAGAGGGCTCTGAGTGCCACCTCTGGCACATGTGCCATATGTTCGCCATCACTGGCATATGTTATTGAAGGAGAAGAACACACAGGAAAAGTTGCAACAGTTTACTTCAGTCTGAGCCTCCTGGGAAGGTCAGAACTCTGCCTTCTCTTCTCCTCTCTCCTCCCACTGAGTGAATTGTGTGCAAACTACTTTTGTACTTTGCACTCAGTTTGCAGCAAAGAAAGTAAGCTGAGGACAAAGGGGAAAATGGGAGGAGAGAAATAAACTGAGATATTGTAAAAGTATCACACGCACAGTCATCCCTCCACGTTTGCGGCTGTTACATTTGTGGATTTGCTCATTCATGGGTTTGAGTAATACATTTTCTCTAGGAATCTAAGTCCTCCAGTGCAACTCTGCTGGAAGTTGACCATAGAGTTGTGATGGATAGCCTAGAGATTGTAGGTCCTCCCATACAGTTCTGTAGTCAATCTCTAATGAATGTTGACCACGGGGTTGTACTGGAGGACCTAGCGATTCCTAGATAGGTGTTCTCTTGGGTAAAAAAAAATACACTTGTCCCTCCATATTTGCTGGGGTTAGGGGCACAGAACCCCCGTGAATGTGGAAGAACCAGTAACAAACACTATGCTTTAACCTGAGAGAACACCTCTCTAGGAATCTCTAGGTCCTCCAGTGCAACTCTGTGGTCAACAACTGCCAGACACTGACCATAGAATTGCATTGGAGGAGCTACAGATACCTAGTGGAGTGTCTCCAGGAATCTCTACATCCTTAAGTGTGACTTATGGTTAAAGTTGACCATAGAGTTGTGTTGGAGGACCTAGAAGTTCCTAGAGAAAACATATTAATAAAAGCCACAAGTAATCAAATCCACAAAAGTCAAAACCACAAATGTGGAGAGATGAGTGTAATATTTTTTTTAATTTACATTTTCCCCACTTTCATGTGGGTCCGCATCCCCATACCCCAGCAAATGTGGAAGGACCACTGTATGTATGTATGTATGTATGGGAGGACAGAGGATTAATTGGTACCATCCCTGCCAAATTGGGACACTTGGAGGATATGATTGCCCAAGACTGAACTCTAGCAGTAATGAGTTAACAGGGTTTCAGGCAGGATTATTTCCTGGCCCTTTCTGAAGATCATTAGAATTCTGTGGTTGTGTTTTATCCACATATAAACCAATTTTGCTTAGCCTATGAATACCAGAGATTGGATGTGAATGGTATGGTAGTATTCTGAGAGCCAGTGTGGTGTAGTGGTTAGGATGTTGGACTAGGTCTCTGAAGACCAGGGTTCGAATCACCATTTGGCCATGAAAACACACTGAGTGAGTATGCCAAGTCACATTCTCTCAACTTCAAAGGAAAGTAAATCTTGCCAAGAAAACTGTGTTTGATTTACTCACAAATTGAAAACAGCTTGAAAGCAAACAACAGTAACAATACAGGGGGTCAGACAGCTAGGGAGATCTAAATCATTTTGCTATCTGAGGTATAGCAGCAAATGGCTGCTCATTCCTCACTCACCCAAGTCAAAGTTCATAGTATGCAAAGCCACCCACATTATATTGGTATTGTAGGTGGAAAATCCCACAACTGCCCTCTCACAGTACCCAAAATGTGCTGTCTTATGGCACCTGTTCCAGACTATCTAATGGTACTGCTGGCCCGAGATGGATTTTATTATTGTGGGGGGCCAAGAAACAGATCCCTGGTTTAGAGATTAACTAGCAGATCCCTGGTTTAGAATCACTTCATCTACTATAAACTTACCAACAAGGTCTTAGGCCAGTTGTCTCTCTTTTTGTCTTGGATGCACACATATTCCCATCTGCGATATGGTACTGTAATAATAATTGCAGACTATGTTGTTGTTATGTACCTTCAAGTTGTTTCTGATTTATGGGGACCCTAAGGTGAACCTATCATCAGCAGAATGATATCTTTGTGTGGTCCATAGCTAGGATGATAGACAACCCAGAAATCACATGAGTTACATTTTCTGTAGATTCTGGGAGTTGAGGTTCAAGAAGGTAACTTTTCTTGGCTATCTTTTTTTTTTTAAAGGTAATAATTGAATTTATGTAATTTCATTTTTAGTTGGCTATTCAACTGTAGCAATCAATTATGTTGTGGACTATGAAGAAAAGAAAAAGGTAAGACTTCCATTGAAACACTGCTATAAGGCAGCCTTCTGCAATGTGATGCCATGCAGAGATGTTGGGTTAATGCTTCCATCATCCCAGCCAGCATGAAATTTTAATAGATCATCTCATTCTGAAGACAGCAGAAGTAATTTCTTCTGTAACGTGCTAGTCCTGCAACCAATGATTTTTGTAGAAGTCTAATGGGTTAGATAATTTTTGCTGAGTTTACTGCACTTTATTTATAATAAAGGAAATGAGTTCTGTAGCACTAAAGGAAGAGATTATATTGCATATCCTTAAAAGAAAAAGAAATATTTCACCATTAGATTTGTTATAGGGCTGCATCACATATGTTACAAAACTGATAATTGTGCTGAATTAAGAAAATAAATGTTTTGAAACTGTACTGCCATGGAGGGAGAGCTGTGTCTGAGCAGCATTATCCTAAAGTATGTTCCCATTCCCCCATACACATTTTCAAGGCTTGGAAAATTTATTTGGAGCGTGTCCAAAGGAGGGCAACTAAAATGGTGAAGGGTCTGGAAACCATGTCCTCTGAGGAACAACTTAGGGAGCTGGGGATGTTGAGCCTGGAGAAAAGAAGGTTAAGAGGTGATATGATAACCCCGTTTAAATATTTGAAGGGATGTGGTATTGAGGAGGGAGCGAGCTTGTTTTCTGCTGCTCTGGAGAACAGGACCTGGAACAATGGATTCAAGCTACAGGAAAAGAGATTCCACCTCAACAGTAGGAGAAACTTCCTGACAGTAAGGGCTGTTCGACAGTGAAACACACTCCCTTAGACTGTGGTGGAGTCTCCTTCTTTGGAGGTCTTTAAGCAGAGGCTGGATGGCCATCTGTCAGGGATGCTTTGATTGAGATTTCCTGCATGGCAGGGGGTTGGACTGGATGCCCCTTGTGGTCTCTTCTAACTAAGATTCTATGATTCCCTCAGAGTACCACTCCCAGACCTGTCCTGCCACTGGACATGCTGGATGGAGGATTCTGGGAGATGTAATCCAGGAAAGTGATTTCACCAAGCTTGTACAAATGCAGAGGTGGCCACGTTGATCATAAAACACATTTCAGTTGACTCAACAGTGATATCTTTGTTAGGCCAAGTTCCTGCATATTTATTTATTTTGTTAGTTCATTTTATGCTCCCTTTCTCCCAGAAAGGGACCCAAGGTAGCTCACAAACAAAAACATCAGAAATTACACTTCAGAGCTTTACGGTCATGGAGTTACATCACTGACATGATACACAGCTATGTTAGTGAATTGCAGTGATGCGCAATAGAACACTGCATAAGATGTCCCATTGCACAGTGGCGACATGTCATGCACCAGAACCATTGTACAATGGTCATGATTCTGGCTACACTGGTGTGGTGATGTCTCCCCTCTTGACAATATGAACATTGTGCAACAGTGCAATTGAATTTTATGTGATTGTAAGTTGGTTTATGATGACTTAACCTCCCAACAGGATTCTGGCCATGGCTTCTCGATCCGCCAAAGATTTTTTTAAAAAACATGCATGGGGAAATAGGAGTAGGGGAGTGACATAGGTCAGTCATCCACATTTTGTGTCTACAATGGTACGTGAGGAGAAGTTTGTAAACTATCAGTTTAGGCTGTTCAGTGGCTCTGGGCTGGTGGAAACAAGAAAGAGAATGAAGGTAGAACAATAAAATCTAATTCTTTTTTTTAAAAAAATAGACTTACAGACTTATATATTTATTCAGTTTACTTGCTCCTTATATTTATTAAATGTGCTTCATTGATATTTGTTTTGTTTTTGTTTTTAGGAAATTGTCAAGCCAATTTCTCCTGCCGAATTGTTTCCAACCTTGCCTCTTGTGCAGGTATGTCCAGGTGCATTTTGTAACTTCTAACTTAATTCCAAATGCCTTGTTAGAGCTGTGACCCTACATTCACTTACTTACAAATAAATTCCAATGAATTTCTAAGCCTTAAGTCATAGTCTGTGTACACAGCAAATGTGAAATGGGAGAACAGTCAGAAGCATGACAGTAGACAGAACAAGTTTAGACTGCAGGTAGGAGGAGCACTTTCGAAAAATATGCTCCCCTATGTAAAAACAAACAAGCCTCACCAGCCAAAGGCTAGTCTACCTGAGAGCATTGATTCTAGGCCAGTGTGCTCCCTGATATTGTTGTTGCTGTGTGACCTTTTGACTTATGGTGACCCTATAATGAGGTTTTCTGGGGCTGAGAGTGCGTGTCTAACTGAAGGCCATCCAAGGGGTTTCCATGGCCAAGCAAGGAATTGATCCCTGATCACCACAGTCACAGTCCAGTGCACAAATTACTACACCATGCTGGCTTTCTGATATACCAGCTTTTTATCTGTGTTTTGGGAAGGGCAGTTCTGTTTTAAACATAAATCTGTTCCATCACCTCTGACTGCTGTTGCTTCAATGCTACCTCCTGTGGGGCATTGGTATGTTAGTCAGGTTTTACATTTGGTTTCCCGATAAGCCCTCAGTCCCAGATTAAAGAATATACATAAGTGATGGGGAACCTTTAGCCTCCAGATGTTTGGAGCTACAGATCACTTCAGCTCAGCCCAGAATAACCTTCCAGCCATAGTAATTGTTGGCCAAAATATCTCTAATGCTAAAGCCTCTACCCTTGTTCTCATAGCTGCTTGGAATATAGTGAAATACACTTTTTCCTCTCCCTGCTATCCTGCAGTTGTCTACTTAAAAGTCTACCCTATTAAGTCTAAGGGCACTTCAAGGTAAACATAGGCTTGCAATTGCACTAACTCAGCTCCAGAATATCTGTTAAGCCATGGCTGTATTCTTTCAAGCAAAGAGAGAGATAAGGACTTTAAAATGCCCCACTGGCATTGATTAAGTTTTCCCCATGTTAGCTGCACCTTCTCATTCTCATGTACTCCCTAAGACTTGAATTAGCCATACTCTAGGCTGATTAAAAAACTAAAATTCTACTGTTTTCCCTGTATGTTAGAATATATTGTCTATCTGTGTTGGCCAATTTGTGTGTAGTGTTGGCACGTCAGAAGCTTAAACATATTACAAGTCTTGTTGGCATACTGTTTAATTTAAGATGTGACTTTCAGTCATATTTTTGTTGTGTTCCTCAGAATCCTACCAACAATCTTGTCTCATGCCAGTTCCATACTGAATTATGATATTCTTCTTTCCTTTCTCCACTGTAGTTTATTAGTATATTTTTTTCTGAAGAGGCACATTTTTGGCAAGCATTTGCATTGCATAAATATTTTGGCAAACATTTTTTTAGTGTACACATTTTGTACAACTTTGACGAAAACATTTTATGTACATTATTTGAAAATGTGTGTGTAGATTTTTTTCCAAATGTATACTTTTTATGCATTTTTCCCCCTTTTTCTAAGGGACTTCATCTTGTTACTACTAGCATAGGCAAAATAGATATTTTTATATGGCAGTGCAAACCCATTTTACATTAATGAGGTAGCACACATGTTTAAATGCTTTTAAATGTGCCCAGACATACATGGTTAAGGCTTTGTATGGAACATGTGTAATTCAGATCTCATCCAAAGCTAATGTGAGTGAGTATCTGTCATACAAATTTAAGAAGCTGCCTTATAATGAGTCAGATTCTTGGTCCACCTAACCCAGTATTGTCTTCTTTGACTAGCAGCAGCTTTCAGGGTTTCATGCAAGAGTCTTTCCTAGAGCTTTCTGGAGAGTCCAATATTTTCTCTACATCTGCCATCCAAGTAGGCCTGATTCTGCTTAGCTTCTGATATAAAATAAGACCACATGTGTTTTGGGATGGTAGGTCATGCTGTGCACAGAAAAAATACTTCCCAAGTCTTTGCTGCTGCTAATGTGGGTAGAGCTGGGATTAAATTGCCCTGTGTGTATGAACTGAGGGCTAACATTTCATATCTTTTGTGTTTAATTTACCATAGGGCCCTCTTAAAAAGTTATTATTCACTAGAATAAGAACAGCAAACTTAAAATTGCCTATATAACCCCAAAAGGTGTTTCTCCATAACAGTGAGACCTGTAAAGAACTTAGAAATCAGGAACACAGGTCAGATCTGGAAGTATGTAGGAAAAGAAGGTCAAAGGTTAGAAAAGTAACTTACGACAGCAACTCCCTGAATCACCCAGCCAGCTTGGGCAGTAAATTTTGACTGTAATTCTCAGAATCCTACAGCCATTGTTTATAAGCAGTGAGAAAAAATAAAGTAAGCAACAGAATCATTCAACTACTTCCTTTCAAGCCGTTAATTTGCAAGTTAGGGGTCAGAGAAGTCTTCAGAAGTGGGCCCTGCCTGCAGGAAACAAGTAGAGTGCTTCACTGTACCAGTGAAAACTAATTGACTTTCCAGAGCATAAAATAAAAAGCCCTTGAACTGGCAGGGGCTGTTGCATAAGGGCTGTTACTTGACTGGGAACAGTATGGTTCTAACTCTTTTGTCTGGCTGAAAATAGACCTCAATTTCCAACACCTCTTATGAATTAAAGAAAGGCCAAAGATACATTTTGCTGCTGTGGTGACAAGAGATTAGTGTAGGCACCAATTTTGAACACAGTATCCGCTCTTGATTTTTGTACTAATGATGAGTAGGAGGCCTGTTGCCTAGGTTTCAGCTTCACTCCTTTTCTCATGCTCTCTGTTTTGCAGGGGAAATCCAAGCCAATTAAGATTTTATCAAGGCTGACGCTTGTTGCTTCTGATCCATCACACTGCAACATTCTGGTAAGTTTGTTCACAGAGGGCTTTACATCATCATAATTGCCACTGTCATCTGGTGGTTTGGAAACTGCTGTGCTTCATAGTGCTAGATTGTTCCCCCAACCCCCAGAAATACAGTAGTCCCTCCTTATCCACAGGGTGTGTTCCAGGACCCCTAGTAGATGCCTAAAATGGAAGATAGTACCATGCTCTATGCCAGTGAAGTTTTCAGATTGACCATGGGTAACTGAAACTACAGAGCGGAAAACCACAGATAAGGGGGAACTACGTTATATATTTTGACTGGGTAACTGAAACTGAAACCATGGATAAGGGTGGACTACTGTGCATTGCTAATTTGGAGAACTCTCTTTCACCAGATATTAGAAAGGGCTCCCAGGAGGAGGAGGAGGAGGAGGAGGAGGAGGAGGATGATGATGATGATGATGATGATGATGATGATGATGATGATTATAAAAAACAAAACAAAATGTTCATAGATAAAAATGCCCAGGACCAGCCCAAGAAAGTTTCTTGCTCCCTCACTCTAGTGTCGCAGTGTGTAATGCCAATAATAAAGGATGTAGTTACTGACAATGTACATCCTTTTCATGAGACCATGAGTGGTAACTTGAGCTGCTACCACCATCCTGCCTAATAGTAGGGCTGAGCCTGAAAATACTGGTGGATCTCTGTTATACTCAAACATTCCAGCTTACTAGTGAATAATGGTTACTCTGCAACTCTTCCAAATGTCCACAAAAATAGAGTTCTGGTCTACAATGAAAGCTAATACACCTGCCAATCATCTGTGGAACAAATTGCATACTGGCAGTCTAGGGGGAAAATAATAAAAGCCTTAGTACCTGACTATTTAGAGGTATTTATGTGTCCCAGACAAATGACTGCTTCCAGGTTGACCCTGTTCTGAATTAAACTCCTTAAAGCATTTGCATCTAGCTATTAATAGAAGCACTGTAATAGATGAATTAATCAATAATCTGATTTTGTGTGCTAGGGGAGACACTTGCTTGGAATCTTTTATTTGTCCCATTGCTTCTTAGAAAAGGAGTGTATACTGAGGTCTTTACATTACACTGAGTGAAGATGGCCTCCATAGAGTTCTTCAGCAAAAATAATCCCCATTTTAAATCCTCAATTAAAGCCATTTTTAAAGAAAGAATTTGGTATAACTGGTTCTAGAGAAGTTTGCAAAAATACTATTCTTGATTTTAGTAGTAAGCGTTGGAAGATCTGTGGAGAATAAGGAATGGTATCTGCATGTTTCTGTAAGATTAGATACTAATTACTTTTGGCAGTTATTCTCTCTTGTTTATTGTTACCGTTTGTGCAGCTTCTTAGATGAAGCTTGTATTTCCCTTGTCCAAATTCATGCCACTGAACTATTCACCAGGCTGAAAATGAGCAAGAATTCTTTTATTGATAACTTGGAGTACTGACAACCACTAGTTTCTCTCAGAACTGTTACATGAGCTTTCAGTCATAAGATGTTAAAAGTCCTACTCTGGTATTTTTTTCATTAATACATAATTGACACATAATTATTCTATCTTTAATGTTATTTTGAATGGGCTAGATACTAGGGGAGCTTGAAAACATTACTTGTTTGGTCTACAGCTGCAGCTTTGTCAGACTTTTGGATTACAACTTCTGGGTTATTCTAGGAATTGTAGTCCAAAATAATAACTTTTCCAAGTTCTGGGTGTTTGTTTTGTATGAATTTTGACAAATTTGACAATTAAAATGAGGAATTAATTGACTCTTTTCCACATAGAATTATTTGAAATATTGAATTTAGTTTTTCCACAGCTTCAGTGCTGGATGGAATAAGTTACAAATACTGTTCATAGGACTGTGTAAATTACTGATGAGCCTGGCATGTTGAGCTTTACAATTGGATGCAGAATCATTTTGTGTTAATCTGGATATTCTAATCAAAGTTTCCTATATTCTCTTTTGTTTATTCCTTCACCTAGAGATCAACATCTCCAAACATAAAGTTTTATGACATCTTTGCTGCATTTCCTAAGAATGGGAAACTCTTCCATGTAAGTTTAGGAAACATCTGAACCAGACGATGAAAGGTGGACTATGTTCCTGCAGTAACATAGAAGGAACCCATGCTCAGATCTAACATGGTTTAATACCCAGGGATTCAAACCCAAATTTCTAAGAGTTCAACCCAGTCAAAGCCCTGGGCTTAGAATTCTGTCAGTATCAGTTCTCCTATATTTGAATTCTTTTAAAATCTTGAATTTTTTTCTGTCCCAAATATATTTTTTAAAAAACCCTGACTTCTGTCAAACCAAATTGAAACTAACTTCATACTTTGGGATGGTAACTAACTGGGTACTTTCGATTTTAGTTCTTGGAGTAGTCCCTGTAGTATGACTAAAATCCTATTTCCACTAGGTGGCGGAATTGCCTATATTATGGGAAGCAAATGTAAAATTGGGCATGATTTCCTACTCAAGAGGATTCTGTTTTCCTCTGTGAATGTGTAGCATTTTGATTCCTGCAAGAACATGGTGTTTTTACAGAAAGTGTTTTTCTGATACAGTATAATTATCTTGCAAACTTGCAGGGTTATTATTTTTATAGTTCAGATATAATTATCTTGCTAGTCTTGTAGGGTTAGGGTTATTTTTGCATTTCTGAGGATGAAAAGGAAGGGTTGGACAGCTATGAAAGGCCAGCAGGCTGCATCCACCTCATTTTCTGCCAGCCCCCCCCCCGCCCTCAACAGTCCCCCCCCCCCCCCCGCCAAACAGAAGTGACTAGAAAGGCTTTTAAAATGTGAAGATGACCCAAAATAACCCTAACATGGAGAATTGTGCCTCCTGGAGATTTCTGGTCAGTGAGGGGAGGTTTCTCCATTTTGGAACTTCTTCCTAAATTTGTGCTGTTGTGGCCTTTGGGGGATGGACAGGGGCCTTGTAAGAAGACCATTAAGAAGGCCTGCCTTCTTGTGCTGTTGTTTTTGTCCCTTGGTTGAGGCCTCCTCTCCCTTTTGATGTTACAAAGAATGATGTAGCAGAGATCTGAAGAATGGAATTAGTCATACTTTTTTTCTGGCTATAGAATGGAGTGAGAGTCACACAGCTCTCCAGTTTTGATTAAAATTCATCCTCCAGCATTCCTCACCATTAGCTATGCTGGTTAGGACTTCTGGGAGTTATAATTCAACCACATTTGAAGAGCTGTACAATTCCCACTCCTGGTGTAGAACCTGGTGAACAACCTGAACCTGCCATGGGGCAAGGATTAGAGATGTTGCTCATTCCTTTCTCTGTCTCTCATCTGTGCCTTGCAGATAGTACTATTTTACTGTTTAAGCTTTTTGTAAGATTGAAAGTATTATGTGAAGCTCAGGGAGAGGTAGCACTGCATAAATAAATGACTTTGAATGTTTTGTCAGGGAGGTCAGAATTCCCAGTTTCTCTGGAACACAACCTGCTTAAGGTAATCTGGTAGAGCTGACCTGCATCAGCTATAACAGACCCACTGAAGCAATTGCTGATTGGTAAATAATCATTTTTTGTAAATTCCAGTGATACACTGAGCTCTAATTGGAACTAGCAGTGGATGTAGGCTTCTGTCTACACTTATAACCCAATTGGTTATAAGACTTTCCACTCATATTTGTGGTTTTCATTTATAGGTTTGGAGGGACAATGGCATTAGGGTACCTTTGGGACTAACTGAAAGAAAGAAGCTGCTAGCATGAGCTTTCATAGACTTGAGCCTACTTCTTCAAATACATGAGCTGGAAGAAGTAGCCTTAAATCTACAAAAGGTTATGCTAACAGCTTCTTTCTTTCAGTTAGTGTCAGAGGTGCTACAGGATAGCTTAGCATACTGATTTTCCTGACTAACATAGCTGAATTCTAATTACATTAGAGATCGACTATTCCTAACCCTCCAACAGCAAGCACTGTTTGGCTCCTTAAACCCGGAAGCTGGAGACTGTGACAATTTTGCTCAAAGATTTAGTCTTCCTTTTGCCTGGTTTGAGATCAGCAGACTTTGGATGTTGGGCTGATTAAGAACTTTGTATTTTGACAACCCCCTTTCCTGTGTGCATACATGTGGATTGGCATCCTGTTAGTGACATACACAAGCAGAAATTGTGCTATTCACGTGGAATATTATTTGTGTCGGGGCACTATGTGCAATGGTCACTTCCAGCTGATAGCAGCATCAGTGGATTTGTGCCTGTGAGACTGTAGTGCATTAAAGTACACAAAGGCCTGTTTCAGACTGCCAAAATAAAGCTGCTTCGGGTCTCTTTGGAGGTATGCTGTTTAAATGATGCACGCACCCTAAGAATCCAGAAGCTGCACCAAAGCTGCACTCGAGTGCTTAGGAATGGAGTGTGGCTTTGGCGCGACCTCTGGACTCTTAGGACCCATGCATCATTTAAATAGCATACCTCCAAAGAGACCCGAAGCAGTTTTATTTTGGCAATCTGTAACAGGCCAAAGTATGTGAATGTGAATGCTCATTCCTTTGCACATTGTAGTTTCACAATGGGTTGTCAGCCATGTGCATTGATCATTGATGTGCTATGTTGGTATTCAGTATGGGGGTTCCATATCTAAGTCTGCTGGCTAATATTAATGCTATGCTGAAGATGGCCATATCGGCCATCATAGGAAAGCACATTATTTTGTAATACCAGAGGAATTTCCAAGAT
>NC_056524.1:179749748-179860173 GCF_019175285.1 Sceloporus undulatus
TTGCAGTTTGGTCTCCAACAGACCACACTTTTTATAGTAGACCTCAGTCCCCCTATTGAGTGAGTATTTATGCCTCACTCCACACCTTGAAAATTCTCAGAGCAACTTGTATTTCAGTAAAAAAAGAAGAAGAAGAAAGTCCCTATTCTCACACTTACAATCTGAAAAAAAAGTGAAACAGAAAGAAAAGAGGTTAGGGAGGGGAAAGAAAAGGAATGCTTTCCTCTGGGTGATTTTCCTTAGGGCTCTGCAGTGCTAGTGCTTGCAGGAGAACATCTAACATTATGAGAGAATGTCTTTTGCAGGTCTAATACTTCTTTTGAAATGATTGTCTGGTTTCTAATGCAGGTGGCTTGTACAACTTTAGATGTAGACCTTGTGTGTATTGATGTAACAGAAAAGCTGCCCTTCTACATCAAGAGACCATCTATTAATGTGGTAAGATAGCTTAAAAATTTATTGTATGCCTTCCAAGTTATGTTTATTTGTGTTTTTATTTGGATTTTTTCTTTTGTCTTTTTCTTGCATGCTGATGTCTACTTAGATACTTTGGAAGAATGCATGGGCTTTGTGTCAGCCTTTCTGATCCTGGTGCACTCTAAATGTGCTAGACTACAAACCCCATGGCCCTTACTGGCTGGAGATAATAGCATTTGTTGTCAAGCACATCCAGAGGCCTCTGGATTGGGATGAACTAATGTTGTACCTAATTGGGGGGGATCTAGTTTTTACATGAAAATCTGGCATCCTTTCAAACTACACCATTATAGACTATTTGTTGAGTCACCCTTATCTAGAATTCCAAATCTGAACTACTCCAAAAGCCAAACCATTGTTCATGGGTGGCTGAGATAGTGACACTTTTGCTTTCTGATGGTTCAGTGCATACAAATTTTGTTTCATGCAAAATTCTTAGATTTGACAAGAATCAATTGGGGATATGACCCTGTGCATGTGGAGGTATGACTTGGACCACAAGTGGATGTAGCCCTCTTCCATGGGGGTACCTTCTGTGGGAGTACCTTGGTGTGATGGAACACTTATCTAGGCTGGGCCCACAGTTGCAGCCCTTGGGCCCTTGTCACACTTACCTTGTCCCTTTCTCTTCAAGATCTCTCCAGTACTCTGGTCTCATGAAGACTGCTTTTCTGGTTAAGTGGCTATGTTAATTAATGGGTTCAGTGTGACAGAGCATGACCAATTCTCCCTTTATTTCTTAAACAAAAAGAGTCAGACACAGTTGAAGAAAATAAAACCGTAACGATGTTTTGTATAACAATTAAGATACACATGAACTTGCTAAACTCTTTCCACATTACCAATTCCCAAAATCCTATTCAGATCTTATCAATTTCTCTCTTCCCAACTGGTCTTCACGCTTTCTCTGACTGACCTAACTAAGAGGCTTGACAGAACGGCACTTGGCGCAGCACCAAAAGAGCATCATAAAGCTGCACCGCCACAGCTATGGCACTGCTTGGAGGGCGCAAAAAGGAGCTGTTATCTGCGGCTCCATTTTGTGATCTCCAGAAGCCAGATTAGGGCTGTGACATGATTTGGGGGGGCGCAAAAAGGAGCTGCTTTCTACGGCTCCTTTTTGCGCTCTCCAGAGGTCAGACTGGGCCCTTTGGGGCGGTCTGTATAATCCTTAATTCTTCATAGAGAAGTCTCTAGGTCAGTGGTTCCCAGTCGTTGGTCCTCTAGATGATTTGGATATCAGTTCCCAGAATTCCTGACTGTTGGCCAAGTTGGTTGGGGCTTCTGGGAGCTGAGGTCAAAAACAAAGGCAGACCAAAGGTTGGGAACCACTGCTCTAGGTTATATCCTCCAAAGCCCCTCCACAGCATTCTGAAGGCTGTGATCGCTTGCCCTAACCAGGCTTGTCCAGCTTCTCAATTCACAATTGACCTGTACACTGAGTTATGCAGTGTTGTCTCTGTTTCGGACAGAGGACTCAGCCAGATCCAATAGTGCCTTTAAACCTGGGATCAGGAGCTTCAGTGAATTCACTGATTTTGGAGCCACCGCTGCCATACATGAAGTTTTCAGATCACATGTAAACAAAGGTGGGCAAGAGAAGCCTCAACGCTCTCTTGGGCTACTTATTGTAATGGAATCCTAATTCAGTGTTGGGTTTTCTTTCTTTTTTTTTGAAGTAATAATAATAATTTAAAAATATAACTTGCACACATGTGGAATCTGGGATTGCTACAAGGCAACACCCTATGACTTGGAAATCTAAGAGCATGAACAAGGAATATGTTGCCTTTTTATGCTACAAATGCCAGGGTCTCATGTGTGCATGTGTAACTGTTTTTTCAGGAGATGCTCAATCCACTGCGCCGCCTCTGTTTTATAGGGAAAGTGAGAGAGGAAAACTCATCAATAATAAACAATAGTTGTGTGGTTTGACAGTCTTACTGCCTTCAATTTATGATTTTTTTCTTTCATGTGAAGGCAATTGATCGAGGCATCTACTTTGAACTTCTTTACGTTCCTGCCATCAAAGACTCAACCATGCGAAGGTACACGGTTTCAAATGCACTCAGCCTGATGCAAATCTGCCGTGGAAAGGTGAGATTAGAAACATAAGCGTTGGCCCTGTAATGTCCTCCTCGCTGCTGCCCCCCAAACCACTAGCAGTTGTCTTATTGGTCTTTGGTATCAGCGGCTCAAGCCTTTTTTTTCTGCATCAATCATAGTAACCATGTTGTTCGGCAAATACTGTCTGCTTGTGTTGACTAATCTGTTTCTAATGAAGATGCCAGTATTTTCTGACCCACTTTCTCAGTTTATTCCTGAAAAACAGCATAAATCCTGGAGGAGATCTCATTATTAAACCAACAACGTGTCTCTCCTCCTAAACAGATGTCTTTAATGTTTTCTTGGATTGATTTGGTTGCACCTTGGTGGAAAGGAATGCAAGTGGGAGGGGGTACCACTCCTTATCTGCTGTTTCCTTGCACTTGACTGAGGAACGTGTTTCTCTCCAGATGTTTCTGGACTACAACTCACATCAGCCTGTTTATTTATATTTATTTTTTAAATTTATATACTTTCTATTCTCAGCACAGGATTCAGGGCAAATTATGAGAAGTTAAAACAAAGTACAGTTAAAGAAACTATTAGTACAAATGTTTTTAAAAAATTAAACAGCAGTTGTTTTCAAATGCAAAATTAAAACTATTTAAAACACATCTATAACATAATAAAAAATACAAGCACAACTCACCCAATGAAAACCTGCTGCTGCTGTCACAAGTTAGAAATTATTTGGCACAGCCAATAATGAGAACTGATGGAATTGCAGTCCAACAACACCTGGAAGTTCCTTAACTGTGCCATAAAAGGAATGTTCCAATTCTGAGTTCCAGATTCCCTCAATCAGGAATTTTGTAATACCATTTGCCTCTCCCGAGGCGAGGTTTCAGGAAGTGGAACAGGAAGCATTTCTGCCTTCTTCCCCACTCACATGCTGTGCTGAAAGGAATGGTCCTGAAAGCTGCCATATCCAGAAGAATGGGCATGACTCCCATGATATTGTATAGTGCTGTACAACTTGAGCTGTATGGAGCAATTTTAACACTCTCTTCCAGGGTTAGTGAGAGACTTTTTTTTGCAGTTGGTGGACAACTTTGGAGGATCTGGGGCCCAGTTTTCCACAGCCCACATCCATTATGGGCTACTTCACCTTCTCCCACCCAAACCAGAAGTGTCTGGGAGTCTGTTTCCTTATTTTCCAACTTTTAAAATAGAAACAAGACACATGGGGACCATTAGTGAGTGTTTGTGTGGCTCTGGGGATGCAATAAAGCAAGGATGGGTAACATGTTGTCACCCAAAAGGCCAACATGTTACCCATCATTGCTTTATTTAACTTTAAGAAGTGGCACCTGGGTGGTCCTTTTTTATCTTCCATCCTCATCCCCATTCTCTTTTGTGTCATTTCTTTTAGCTAGTAAGCTTGAGGGCAGGGACTCCCTAAAATTAGTTTTATCTGTCTGTAAATTGGTTTGGTGGAGCCCATAAGGGCTGAAGAGCAAGGTAAAAAAACTTTAAATTAAGAATACAGCTGTGATGAAAGAACTAGGTAGGATTCTTAATTATACAGATATAATTGAATACCAAAGCCAGGATCATTCATGATACAATATTTCTGATTTCTGTGTATGCCTGGGAAAGCTGGAGAGTAAAGAAAGCTGACAGAAAGAAAATAAATTGATTTGAAGGGTTACTATGTTCTGTGGTTACGATGAAATCCTAAAAAGCCAAGTGAATGGGTCCTAGATCAAATCACCTGAATTCTTCTCTAGATGGAAGATAACTAAATGGATATTACATTTTGGCATATCATTATGGCAAGACTCATTGGAAAATACAGTAATGCTTGGTAAAGTGGAAGGCAGTAGGACAAGAAGAAGGCTGCATTATAAATGGATAGACTTGATCAAGAAAGCCTCAGCCCTGACTTTGCAAGACCTGAGCAGGGTTATTGGTGAATGTTGGAGCTCTCTCAGTCATCAAGTCACTATAAGGTGAAGTTGATTTGGTGGCAAATAACAACCATATAGGAATGAGGGGAAAGCTGTGGAGAGTGCAAAAGGCTCTTATTTTCATTCTTCTCTCCTGAAAGTTCCCTTGTCTAATTCAGGGAGGAGTGTTTGTACCTATAGCCTTTTGCCTCAGACTGCCCCCATCCCACCCTAGTCCTTGCCTTGAGGATGCTACGTCCTGCTAAGGGCTCAAATAGACCACTACCCTTCCTACTTTGCTGCCCTGATTTATCCTTGAATGGATATCCTGAACAGCCTACCAAAAAAACTGTTGATCAGACTCTCTTGTGCTTTTCCTCTTCCTTTTATGTGACAACCCAGTGCCTGGGGAGTCTCAGTAAGATGCTTGCTTGGTCTTAATATATCCCTGATTCACTTCACAATTGATAAGTACCAGACCACTCACATGCTGTGCTGAAAGGAATGGTCTTGAAAGCTGCCATATCCTGAAGAATGGGCATGACTCCTATAATGTTGCATAGTTCTGTACAACCTCAAGCTGTATGGAGGATATAGAAGTAAATTGCCATTTCCTTTTATTCTTGTCCTTATGGCCAGGAATGCTGCCAGCTCTCTGCTTGCATCCAGCTTTCTAAGCCCCCTCCAATGCTCTTAAGATGAATAGTGATTAGTTTCCCTTTCTGCCAGGGGTTTTTTGCAAATGGGCACTACCTGTGCTAACTGGGGGATTCTGGGAATTGTATTTGAAATAAACAACTTTCCCAGGCTCTAGGCATAGCGTGTCTCTACAGTTCTTGTAAATCTCCTTCTTGTTATTAAGAGCCTCCTCCCATCATCATTTTTTGAAATACAGCAAGAAACATGAGAGTTGGAAAAAGTCTCAGGAGCAGAATTCAGTTCCTGGCTTTTTGATATGCAAATGGTGCCTCAAGCAGCTGTTTCCAACTTAAGCTTCATCAGATCTCTGTGCATCTGGGGTTCACAAGAATAGAGAGGTGGGGAGGGTGCCCCATGAAGAATTCAATTTCTTTCTTTTTTATGTTCTTGGTATTTAATTATTAAAAATATGCATTTTAAGATAGTTGTTGAACTTTTTAATTAATTAATTCCAAGCTCTGATGTCAACCACTGCTTGCATGAAGCTGCACTCAGAAACCAGCACCATAAAACTAGAGGGAGCTCCACATGAACAGCCCATTGGGTTTTTAAGCCAGGCCACATAGCTTGGACTGTACATGCAGATCCAGTTTTGCCATGCGTATTTCCATGGTTGGGCTACAATTGCTTGTACAAAGGCTTGTAGTTGTCTGTATTCTATCATAAATGTTCCAAAGGTGATTGCAATGGCACATAAAAAATCATTCCCGAAGAATTCAGTTTCTGAAGCATCTGAGCTTCCTTGTTGAAACAGAATGTTTTCTAGCTTTTCTAAATGCAAGGGTAAGATCTCAGGACTGAGTGGGGGAATTGAGTGTACATCCAAATGTAAAATCCTTTCTGTTTCCATAATTTAGATTACAGAAATTTCTTAGCATGGAATTTCACAGAATTAGAAACTAGGGCTATAGTTCCCAGTATCCCCCCTTCCTGCTGGATTCTTGAATCAGCCCTGTGAAGTACAATTCAGAGAGCAAGAATGACTGGCTCAAGACTGAGCAAAGATGAACCCTGTTCTTCCAAGCTGAATTCCAGATGTTTTAGACTACAAGAAATTGCCCATATGTTTTAAACTACAAGACCCATAATCCATTGCTGTTGGTGATAGTGAGACTGATAGGAGCTGGAGGACACACCACTTGGATGGCAGTAACTCTTTTCCATCCTTCTCCAACCCAACACTCCAGATGTTTCAGACCACAGCTCCCATCAACTTTGGACCATGCTGGTTGGGACAGATGAGAAAGGTGACCCAAAACATATATATGACAACAACCTGGGGAAGGTTTCACACTGCTCTTGGCTTACCATGGCTCCATCCCAACATCCTGAATATTTTTTCTCTACATGCCACAAAACAGTTTTGACATTTAATTACATTTAATTTCAATGTAATTAAAATCTTGCTTTCCACACTTATCCTGATAGGTTCTCAGAGCTCCTTTCACCCCCAAGTGATTGCAAGGATTCCTTCCATTTGCTTGTGTGACAAATATACATGATGTTCTGCACAAGGAGATGTGCACAGATTCACTCCAGTATGAGAAATAGGAGGCTGCTCAGATCACACGTTGGTTGCCTCTTTTGTGAGAGCATATAGACTTCTACATTGGAGGCACTAGTCTTGGCAGAAGAAAGAGAATGTATTCAGCACTGTCACATGGACTAACTAGTATTCTGTGTCATCTAAAATGAATAATTTTTCATTATTTTTCTAGAATATCATTCTATCCAGTGGAGCAGAAAGGGTAAGTGAATATGGCTGTGTGTCATTCTATAACGCTTGCTGGGCATCTGACATTCACAATCCATTTTAAGTTTTCCCGTTATGTTCATCCTTTTGTTAACAAGACAGCATTTTCACATTGTCGTTCTGCATACTCCATTCTGGTAGCATGCACATGGGCCTTGCATAGCACTCACAGACCATCAGTGTATCATTTCCCTCCACAGGTTCCTCAGTCAATTTGCTGCTTCAGCCAATGAGAAAAAAGTCCTTCCTTTCTTGTATAGGCAGTGTTCCTTCCAGCTTTCCAAAAAGCTGCTCAAAGGGTGCATGAAAAGTCACTTTCCTGTACATCTTTACTTTGTAAATCTCATTCCTCCCAACCCATCCAACACTCATCGGACTGTAGACAACAATCCATCACTCCTTGCTGAGGAAGATGGGATAGCAAAACTGTCCCACATTCATGCAAACTCAAGGTTCCTTTAACTATAGTCAGACCTGTTGTTGGGTTTTGTAGGAACTCCCAAACAGGGCTATGTTGATGCTGAATGACACAAATAACTGTAAGATGTAACCTGTTTCCATTTAAATAAAAGAAGTGTTTAACTGACTATTCTGGGAAGCACTCTAAGGCATAAATACATTTGTTAGTCTCAACTAGAATAGATTATCATCATCATCATAATTCCATCACTTTTTCCCCAGTTCAGGACTCAGTTCAGCTAACAGGGTTTTTTTAAGTTAAAAATTCCCAAAATACAAAAATTAAGAAGTGATTAAACTATCAAAAAAATTAAAACCAGTTAAAAATATGAACCGCAAAATAGACCCATTGGGTCAATGGAAGTTTGGTATGTTAGCACCTGTATAAGTTCCATTGACTGAATGGGTTTGCCTTAATTGGTCCAACAACTTTGATTTAGACTCTAGTCTCCCAGGTTTGACTAGACAGCAATACAATTATACATGTGTACAATTGTGTATTTATGGTCTAACATCTGTATAAATTGTGGTTTTGTTTTCTTTTGTAGCCTCTACAACTACGTGGTCCATATGATGTGGCAAATTTGTATCCTTTACAAGTGTGTTAGTTAGAAAATGGAAAACCTTACTTGCTTGGTAGTACAATAAATGTAGCTTTGTTCTGGCCTCTCCTGCTGAGAAGTAAACCCAAAGCAGTAGAATGCTGACAAATAGCAGTGGTTCTGTGAGTGTGGTGAAAGGTTGCTTTGGGGAGGAAACCACATACTACATCTAGAGGCAGGAGTATCAGTGTTTGTCAGTGGTCAGATGTGGGATGGTATACTGAATCAGAACTTTAGAAAATTACTTTTTTGGAACCCCACCTGCAAGAATGACCGTGTTGGCTCGGGCATTCTGGGAGATGTAGTACAAAAATAACCTTCCCAGACAGTAATAATACTATGGACGCTCAAAACAGCCCAAAAGGAACAGAAGAGGTAAAGTTACCAGCAATTGGAAAAGATAACAAGTTGTGAAGGGGTGGAGAATGTGTGCCTCTTCAGTTGTTGGACTGTAATTTTTATCATCCTTTCAAATGAGCTATGCCAGCTAGGGCTGATAGGAAATGAAGTCCAGGAACATGTGAATGGCAACATGTCCCCACCCTGAAGTGGAGGAAGTACTGAATTGGATATGGGAGAGGCAAAGTCTGGGGAGAGGAAAACATCATCCTGGGAATGTCTGGGGCTATAGGGCAGAGGAGAGCTGGAGGTTTATAGACCCTGGATCCTAAGGGTACAGCAAAATGAAACAGGTAGTGTGAAATTGAGAATAACAGGTTACAAAAATATATATATGTATATGATCTATACATAAACAGAACAGTGGGAAAACCATGCCCTAATGCATAATGGCAATGTATGGGGCACCTAGCTATGATGTTGTAGCTATACTGTATTGTCTTCTCTGACCACAGAAAAGCCACCAGAAAACCTGACATCTGTCCTGAGTGAAGGAGGTCTGGGGCACTGAAGGATGACATGACCAGTCCCTTTTGCCAACAAGCAGCTGCATGAAAAGCAAAAGCAGAGGCCCCTTTGGGGTCTTGTCACAGCTCCTTGTCACACTGCAGCTCACTACCAGGAGTAAGCTGTATGTGTCGTCCTTCAGTGCCACAAACTCCAACACTGCTGAACTCCTTCACTCGGTACAGCTGCCTGGCTTTTAAGGTATGTTTTAAGGACATCTGTCTTTGTGACAATGGTACCATAACCATACATGTGAATATGAAAACAATTACAAGGTTTCAACTCTAATTTACACCATAGTAATTGTGTAATGACATCAATTGTGACATAGTTTGAGAGTTGGACTATGACTGGAGACCAAGGGCAAGTCACATGCTGTCAGCTCAGGGGAAGGCAAAGGCAAACCTCTGAACAAATCTTGTCAAGAAAACCCCATGATAAGTTTGCCTTAAGGTCTCCATAAATTGGAAACAACTTGAAGGCACACAGCACACACAATTGCCCAATAGTTTTCTAGCCAGCATTTCTATAACAATTGAAAAGGACTTTCAGTTAGCCTATAGCATTTCAATGAGCTTTGTAACTTTTCCATCATTCTATGCTATTATTGATGATGCCATGCTCCTTGACAAAAGCAGATAGTACCTGCCGATTTGCTAAAACTATGAAGTCCTAAAACTTAGTCTACCTTTTCCTTAATTTAGAAATTTAAAAAAAATGTTTATGCATTTCCAATATTTTGCATATAATGTCTTAAACTTCTACAGATATGTGGAACCACAAGTTTCTCAACTGTAGATGTGTTGATGCTGATTCAGTTCTGATGTTAGGGCTGTGTGTGTAAAGGTACAAAATGGATAAAAAGATAATGAATGTCTTCTGAATGTTGGAAATGAAGCCATATCAGATGCCTGCTCCCAGAGAATAAGTGGATTGGCTCCATGAATTGTGTGGATTTCAATGCTGTGCCTACTAAAACCAAAATAATAATAATCATCATCATCTAATCAATGGATTTATCAGGCAGGCTTTTCTGATTTGTCTCCTACCTCTTGTCTGGAAGAACTGAAGCTAAATACAGTTAAGATGCCTCTTGGACTTGCTCTACTTTTGGGTTCAGTTCCCTGATCTCTCTATCACCCATCTATCCCATACCTTTAAAGGCCTCCTCTTGTTGACTGATAAACAAGTGTGTTTCTTTTTCCTTCTCGTTGACTAATAAATAAAACATGTAGAGGCCCATCTACGCTACAGAATTATAATGTTCTTATTCCACGTTAACTTCCATAGTTCCATCCCGTGAAATACTGGGATTAGCAGTTCGGCCAGAGTTTTCTAATGGCTCATCAAATTGCAAGCCCTAGGATTTCATGAGATGGAACCATGGCAGTTAAAAGTGGAATAATAGCACTATAATTCTGTAGTATGACTTGGCCCTAAGACCTCACCACAAAGAGACAGGATATGAGTATTGCTGTGAAAGAGCTCCTGTATTATTGTAACTGATCTTTGAAGAATGAACCCTTGTTTGAAGTGCATGGGGCAATAAAAGTTTTCCTCCCTTAGCATCTTGAGTTCTCTCCCATGCCCCGCAATAAAGAAATGGGTCTTAGCCATGCTCCAGTCTTCCACATGAAATTCCTTAATGAAAAATGTCAGAGGGTGGCTGTTGGGACTCTCAGAAGGTAATGCCAAGGCAGCTGTTTCAGCAAATTGCCGTGCAGTTCTGCTTCATGGAGGTGAGCTGGGTTCAACTTGATTTGATTTTAGCCCTTCAAGTTAAATTTACTTTGGCATGTGTTATAGCAAAAGTGTCAGTGATATGGCCAAGAGGAAGGGGAAGCATCTCCTGTGGGGCAAATGGCTTACAATTTCATTCCCCTTCCTTCAGTTGCTGGATATATATGGCTACTTGAGAGAAACCTGTTCATAGTACCTTAAGTGTCATGGTTCCATTTTAGGGAATTCTGAGAGTTGTAGTTCAGATACATACATGGAAGGCTGTCCTAGAGAGCTCTACTGCATGTGTGCGCACACACATGCACACACTTACACACAGACACATAAATATAGGAAAATGTCTTTCTCATGTTTCCATGCATCTGAGGAAGTATACTAAGCCTGAATCTGCACTACTGACATAATCCAATTTGACACTACTTTAACTGCCATGGTTTAATTATATGGAATTCTGGGAACTGTTGTTTGTTGTGGCACCAGAGCTCTCTGACAGAGAAGGCTAAATATCTCACAAAACTATCATTTCCAGAATTCCATAGCATTGAGCCAAGGCAGTTAAAATGGTGTCAGACTGGATAATTTCTGCACTGCAAATGCAGCCCAACTCTACGAAAGCTTAATGCTGCAACATATTTAGCTCACTTAGTCTCAAAGGTGCTACAAAATCTGTTTGCATCCTTAAATATAGCATTAGAGCTATAAATCTTAAGATCTGTTAGGGCAGAGCCTTGCTGGTTAAAGTAGTATCAAGCTGTTTTAATTGTATAGTGTGAATACACTCAAAAGCATTTTGCATAGGAACTGTCACTGAACAATAAAACAGAAATATAAAATAAGGCGAGTCAGTGTGCTCTCTCAAAACTCAGCTATGTTAAAAGCTCAGCTGTGTCAAAATGAGAGCAAGCATTTAGATTGGGGAGGCTAAAACTGAAATCTAGTGTGGGGTTTGCTCCTTCACCCCAGATTTTCACTCACTCATTCCCAGTGCTGCTACTATAAGATTTTTGCACAGTACAAACCCACTGAACAATAGAAACTCATATCCTTCATTTTAAGAAGATTTTTTATTTGGAATGCAGATGTTCCAAGCATTACTGGAGTCATTGAAAGTGGCTGAAGTATAGTAGCAGTTGTTACAAGCAAGAATAAGCTGGCAGCCTCCATGGCTAATCCTAAGGTTCTGAAAGAGCATTCAAATGTTATTTGTGAGATAGTGAAATGTGAATGAAAAGAAATGTGATTGAAAGGAAAAACTAATTCAAGTTGTCTGAAGCAGTGGCATATAATTTGAAGAAATTTTGGTTCAGAAAATAGTTGAACCTTAAACAAACTGTCTCATGATTTAAGTCCACATACAGTACTGTGGTCAAAATAGGCTGAGATTGAACCAGTGTGGTAGTATTTAAATCAGTATTTGAACACTCACAAATTTTTGTACATAGTGAATAAAAAAATGGCTGTTTATATCAATAAAATGTTTAGAGTATACCTTTTGTACATAGTCTAATATATAAAGTGTCAGTCAAGCTTTGTATCCATATGCATTTTATTCTAACATGATTGTGAAATGCCAGTACTGCAGGTTTTTATTGTTTTATGCTATATGTACTATAAGGTAGATGTAGGAACCAAAGTGGTGTAGTGGTTTGGGTGCTGGACTGTAACCCTGAAGACCAGGGTTCAACTCCCCACTCAGCCATAAAAACCCACTGGGTGACCTTGGTCAAATCACACTTTCTCCGCCTTAGAGAAAGGCAAAAGCAACCCCACCCCCAGTAAAAGAACCCTGTGATGGGTTCACTTTAGGGTCACCATAAGTCTGAAACTTCATGGCACACAAGAACAATAGATATGTGATAACCTCTGGTTCTTCAGATGATGTAGTACAACTCCCATTTCCACCAGCCATGATAGATGTTGTAGCTCAGACTTTGGCCTGTACACCTTATATCACCCAAATCAAGTTTTCTGAATAAGAAGTTAAATTAATCATATGCTTAGGCACTTTGATCGTCTAGTTAAGAGACGCTCAATCTTTGGTCCTCTGCAAGTTTTGGATTTCAGTTCCCTGAATCCCTGACTATAGACAGTGTTCTTTAAGGCTTTTGGATGTTGCGGTCCAAAACCTCTAGAAGACCAATGATAGACATAGCTGGAAAGCGTATTGGAATGATTTGTACTGGCCTAATTTGTAAGACATCCCACTTGAGCAGCTTGGTCAGGTCTGTCTTGCCACTCAGCCTATTAAAGAGATCCAGGAATACATTGATGCCATCTGCTTGGGTGGGAAATAGCTGGCTAATGTATGGTCCCTTAGATTTATGAAAACCTGTTATGATTCAGGTTTTTATCTACTTCATTGCCTTTGTCGCCACAGTGCTGAATCTGGTTACTCTGGTTACAGCCAGTGTGACCTCTGGTTAACATTTCCAAGCTGTGGACAGGACACATCTCATTCTAGGCAGCATTTGGAAGCACACAAAGATTTTAATGGAGCATGCACAAAATGCCACCTCAGCACCTCTGTCCCAACAGCCCTCTAAATGTTTAATTGTCTAGAAATTGTAGATCACACCCTTCCCTAAGCCTCTGATGGTGCAGTTTGCTTTTTTATTTTAAAGTTGGTCCTCCTGGACCTCTTTTAGGTCTTCAAGAGCTCTTTTCAGACATTGAAATTGGCTGACCATTTTTTCATGGGGGTAAGAGTATTGTAGGGAAGGTCCAGCACTCCAAGATACAAGGGAGAGCAGAAATGGACCCTATGGCCTCAGGTGTCTATTCCTGTTCCAGATATTCTCTGTTTCATTTTAGAAACCCGAAAGACTGCCTCTGGAGTGGTGTATACAAAGAAGAAACCTCGGAGCCCAGAGGAAGATGAGTCCACACCTGTCAGTAAAAAAGCCAAGACAACTTTGTAACCAGCAGGTTCTCCTCTGCGGTTTCCACCAACCTGTCTGAACTTCCCTGTTGTCATACTTGAATGGCTCAATGGAGTAGTTTCAGTTTATTAATTAATACAGTATTCTTGCTTAAAAGGAGATACAAATATTCCTTGTAGTAGAGCCTCAGTTGGATTATGTGGGACAGTTTTGACTGTGGACACTGAAGAGCAGAGCATAAATCGTGTCAGTTTATTTTTTGAAGGAGGTATTTCTTCTCAGATGCCTGATGGAAGTGGAAGTTTAAAGTTTAGAGAAACAGGAGGTCACATGTATAGTGATGCTCCCTTTTATAACAACTTTTCCCCCCTCAAAGACTTGTTTTAAATGTGATTACCACCTCCAATATTCAACATATTACTAGGAATGGAAATTCCTCAGTGACCTTGATATCCTAGCCTGCTCCATCATCCTGATATCTGTTCATCAGCTTATGTATTCATGTTCAAAATAATTACCAAAATGTTCTGAGTTTAACGTTTGCAAATTTGAGTTGTTTCAGGAAGCAAAGCAATAAGTGTATTATATTGATTGTGCTCATTTGACAACAATGCACCCTCAGCAGATGGGAATCCAGTTTGCTGTTTAAGTTGATAGCAGTTCCTCACTATAGCTACAAGATAACCACCTGGACTTTAAGTTTGTTTAATGCCCACTAGGAGTAGCATGCAGCAGCAACTATAACTTTGCTATAAAGTATTCAAAGGGATCTTGTATCACCTTTGAGTCTAACTGCAAGAGAAGTTGCAGCATAAGCTTTCATGGACTTGATCTACTTCCTCAGATGCCTGAGACCAACCACATTATTGCGCTCTTCTCTTACAATGCTACTGTTCCACTTTTACTGTCCTGCTGTGCTGCTTCCTGTTGTATTCTGAGACTTGTGCCTCAGTGAGACCCAAGATCTCTCTGGCTGAGAATTCTAAATGCCCCTTCTTAAACTGCAGAGCGCAGGATGCAACAGGAGGCAGCCAGATCAGTTAAAGTGGAATAGCAGTGCTATAAGAGTGTAGTGCAGTAATCTTCCCTCCCCATACATGGGGATCCGTTCCGGACCCCACCCCCGCGTATGGGGAAAAGAGTGTATGCTCAAGCCCCATAGGAAAAACGAATCACAAATTTAGTTTCCAAGACTAGTTTCCGAGACTGGAGGGAAATGATCCCAGGAGAACAGTGGGTAGAGCAGGCAATCTTTGTATGGTGGAATAGGAGAGTTCACATCTTTCTTTATTTAGTATATTCAACCCCCTGCTTTGTACATTTTCAGCATAGCACAGGTTGTAGAAAATGGATAATTTTGCTAGACAACAACCTAGAAAAGATCCAGAAAGATTTTGTGTGGTGGTCGTGCTATGTCCCCAGGGTCTGCTGATTTGTGGTCATTTATAGGAAATTCTGTTTGTAATCTATACCCCTGAAACCATCAAGCTATCAATAGAAATATGGTACTAATTTTATTCAGATTGCTTGTGACTTAAAGTGGCTTTGGGTTTGTAGTTACATCTTCAAAAATATTTCAGATCTACTTTGCAGTTTATGTACATAGCCAGAAACTTTGCCTTAGAGCTGCTGCAGCTTATCTTTGATTTTTTTTTTTAAATAAGCTAAACATCTTTAAAAGATGTTTATTTTTGCAGAACCTCTATTTTTTTCCCCAAAGACTGAAGCTAAGCAGACATCATATCCCTGAGGCTGTCTTCATTCACTTCAAGCAGTTGAGAATGTGAACTTTAAAAAAACTGTAAGAATTCTTCCTAGCCAGAAGGTTCATAACCTTCAAAGCACTTCCTAAGAAAGAAGTTGGAAACTAATTTATTTTATGTTAATTAAAAACTTATCCAGCTTCGCCATCTCATGAGGTGTCTTCAGATAAATGACAAACTGATTTGTGAAGATTGAAAAGAGACATTCTAGTGTTCTAAATCTTAAATAAGATTTAATACAAAATGTACATAAAAGGCCATACAAATATACATCACCTTTCTTCTATTATTGAGCTTCAAAAATAGCAGTCTTTTCTTTCTTGTTCATCATTTTATATTATTGTCCTTGTAATCTACAGAACTTTCAATTTTCAGATTCTGTAGTTCAAACGTGTTCCACCATGTTCAGTTCAGGATTCAGCCACTACTTCCAGTGAGGTTCAGTAGAACCATTCCCTTTTTAATTCCACTTTACACCTCCCTTCCATACCACCATTCTGCCTTTTTGCTTTTAACGGCTTGCTCTTGACAGTGACAATTCAGCAGAAACTGGGTAAGGGTGACAAATAGCTCTCTATTGAATAAAAGCCTGACAGGAAGCTGCTAATATTTTCTGAAACGCTGTTGTCTTGTATAAAAAGCAGCTTTAACACGCTCCTCTCATTCTCATTTTCATATCTGTAACTTGTGTTCTCTATAGAACAGCAGTACCAACATGACTTATTGAAAGATCAGCAAAGTATAATAGCCAAAGGAACACCATCTGAGAGAGAAGGAAATATGGAATACAAAATATAAATAGGAATAAATAAAGCAACTTAAAATCACTGGAATTCTAACATTCAAACTGTGCCTTTGAAATATTTCATCCCTGCTCTTGTCCTATATGACTTTAACAAAGGCAGCAAAAGGAAACACTTCTTATGTTTAGTGAAGATGGGATCGTTTTGGTACTGCTCTTCACATTGATTATGGCATGTTTCGCAAGACAACTGTCAGTCCGGTGACACTTGTTTTTCAGAATGTGTCAATGGGGGAGCTCTTGTAGGAGTTTTCCTTCAGGCTGTTGAATATTTCTTTGGTGCCATTTTGCCACTGCATAACGAGATCCATTGGAGTTTTCCCTTCCTGCGCAGAAAAGTTAAGAGAGGTTAGTTTAATTTTCTTGAAACTTCACCTTCCTTCTATATTTTGCTTATCTTGTGGCAGTGGTGGTGGTAAAATCCCATCGTAAAGTGTCTGGTCATACCTAATGGAAAGGCCCAGATTTGTTTAGCTGGCAGGTTTTTCCTCACTTCTAGAGTTCATGACAGCTTTAAGGGTAGTCCATTGGTCACAAGACACACAACATGTTCCACCCTTGTAGGGTGGTCTTGTCCCATTCAATTGTGGGTCACGGGTTTCCGAAGGTTACTTTTCTGGGTCTGGGATCCCCCTTTCGAGAAGAATGCATCTTTCTAATTCTTTCTGTTTCTCTCTCTCTTTCTCCATCCTTCCCCCTCAAATTTTTTAAATTCAATTTCCATTCCTGGAAACCTCCAGGCCCAGTGATTTTGCATTAAAACAAGATGCAGGGCCACAACCACTGTCCAGACAAAATAGATATCAATTTTGGGTTTTAATGTTACACCACCTCAGTGTTAGAGACCTTTATATACCCTATCCTGCCTTTCCTGCAGACGTTAAATGAATGAAATAAAGTATATATCCATTTTTCGTCCCAAAAAATGGTTCATGAGGCAGTTAACCAAAATAAAATGCAAGTAAATACAAATACAGTAAATATATAAGCATGTGAAAACACAACTAAAAACAGTTCAATTAAAGGAAAGAATGGTGTCTTTCCATTAAAACCCAACTTGGCAAGGCTGAGAGGTTTTGAAAAAATGTCTAAAATCTTTTCAGTTACATATTTAGTCATGTTTCAGCAGGTGGTATGAATGAGTGTAATGCAGCCTTTTAATGTTCTCTGTGCTTCTCTATACATTCATCTCTCCGTATCTGTGGACTGGCTTGCTTTTTCATTACTCACGAATGACAAGCCCGCAGCTCCCTGCCTCCCTCCCTTACCTTATGGCTGACATGGCTTTCTTCCCCGCCAGTGCGGCCTTGCTCCGGCCAAGACAACGCCACTCCGGCTGGTAGAAGGCCATCCCAGCCGAGGCATGGCCATTTTCCTGGCCAGCACAGCCTTCCTCTGGCCAAGGCAAGGCTGCACTGGCTGAGGCAAGGCATTCTTCCAGCCAGTGCAGCCTTTCCTTGGCTGGCGTGGCCTTGCAGCAGCCGGCTCCACCATTTTCTCAACCGCGCAGCCTTCCTGGGAAGAAGAAGGTAAGGAGGGAGGTAAGGGTGTGAGGGCATTGCCATTGGAGACAATGGGACTTGAATATTTGTGAAATTTTATATTTCCAGGTGGTGGTGGTCCGGCACGGATCTGCAAATCCAGAGGGATGACTGTAGTTGTTTCTGCAATATGATGAGATATTTTGGCAAAAAACCTTTTGAGCAGAGTGACAGACTACTTACCGCATTCTTTATATTTAGATTGGCACCATACAGAATCAGGAGTCGAATCATTTTATAGCGATTCAGCCTCACTGCGTCATGCATGGGAGTATCACCCTCCTAAGGCAAGGAGAAGAAAGGAACATGTTGGGCTCATCTGACATAAAATAGAAAAAACTTAACAGACTCTGCCAATATCATCCAGCCAAGCTCAGTAATAAAATCTGAGTACCATCATGGTGCTGAAGAGGAATATTAATGGCTATGAATAATGACTATTTCCTCTCAAAGAGCTTCAGTTCCTAAAGGTTCTGTACCCTTATTTGTTCTGTTTCGTGGGCTTAGATGGTGTGCAAAAATCTAGGGCAACCTTCTAGTAGTTATTCTCCCTTGGCAAGTAATCAAGATGACAAGCAGGAGATCTTTTATCAAATGGGCAAGAGCTGATTTGCAATTTTTCTTTTTAAGTTTGCTGGCAAGCTCAAATGATTCTGTAATGGGGGCTCATAAAAAGAGTTTGTGGACTAATAATTTTTGTAGACACGTTTATAAGGCAACGTGAAAGGCTTTACTGATGTTTGACTTACTGTAGGAGAGAAGCCTAGACTGCAAAGATATGTCAGGCAGGACAAATGCAAGTGCTTCTACTTTTCCTAACATTCCCAAACCTCTAATATGTTACTGGAAAATTGCCACCTTGACCCCAGGGTGCTGAGTAGAAGGAGGTGCTTGCACTAGTTGACAGGTACCTCTGCTTGTGCTGCCACTTCGAGCAGCATATTCCCTCTTTAATATCTATATTTTGAAGGCTCTTCTCTCAGCTAATGTCCATCTTGCAGGCTGTGCTTCCAACTTTTATTTTTAAATAATGTGTTTCCAAACAGCAGTGTTATTTGATAATAGGGAGCCCTGGTGGTGCAGTGGTCAAATGTTGGTACTGCAGCCACAACATTGTGAGTTCAATCCCAGAGGGCTCCAGGTTCACCCAGCCTTTCATCATTGCATAGGTTGAATACCCAGCTTGTTGGGGACAATTGGCTTACAGATTGTAAACTGCTTAGAGAATGCTGAGTTCACTGATAAGTGGTATAAAAATGTAAATGCCATTGCTATTACTATTTGATATGGCTTGTAGGCAGCCATGTTTCCTAGACTGGGTGGATGGCTCCTCTGCCCAGAGCATGATCCATCTATCCCTCTAGATGTGCTTGCAGTGGGAAAATAACAAGAAAATACCATACAATCTCTTCAGAAAGGCCCTTTGGTATATCCAGGGTTGGTGAATCTGTGGCTTTTGAGATGATGTTGGGCTGGGGTGCATGGGAGGTGTAGTCCAACAACACCTGGAGGTCAACATGTTCCCACCCCTGATGTGGGTGAATTGTCTAGAAGGGGTTATCAATACACTCACTCTGTCTTTAGCATTGAGGTCTGCTTCACAAGCGATGAGGTGTTCCCCACATTCGTATTGACCTGTTCTTACTGCCACATGCAAAGGCGTGCTGAGCAACTAATAGAAAGAGAGATATATACATAATTAATAGGTGCATGACAATACATACTAATAAGAGAAATCTGGAGAATCCTCTACAATCAATCCTAAATCCAGTAGGCCCCTTGAATCAATTGTTGAATAACTCAACACTGATGTAAATCCCATTGATTCAATACAAATGGATTTAGACCAGTGGTAGTCAAACTTTACCCTTGGGCCCCCCCTTTACATCTACATGCTGCCATCAACACCACCTACTTGACATAGTATATGAATAAAAATATTTTGTTTATTTAATGTGCATAATTTCATTTGCACATTCATGTATATCCATACTTTAACATTTTATAAGGAAATAACATTTAAATTAGGGCAGTTTTATTTAAGTAAATTCAACATTCAACTCAACACGTGTAAATTTTACACATGAAAAAGTTGGGGAAGAGAAGGAGGGATCATGGTCTCCAAGTCTTGCACATGCGCACCTCTGGGGGTCCTGCCCCACAGTTGGAGAACCACTGATTTAGACCATAGCCTCCAACTACCTCCTTCTTCATCATTCTTCCTCAAACTTGTAGGCAGTAATAGTAAAATACCTTGTCTCTTGCATTCCTGTTTATTCCTTTGTTCAGCAGGTACTTCAGGACTTCCACATTGCCACCACGACATGTCCAATGAATAGCTGTTGATTCAAGCTACACCAGAGGAAAAGGAATAAAATACTGGAGATGAAAAACAAAATCCCAAATGTTAAATTGTGTGTGTGGGGGGGGGGGGGGGGGGGTCTTTTCCAATACTCTGACAAGAGCTCTTCAGCATCTTGGGAAGACACTGTGGGGTGACGATAACACAGAGCAGTCCTTGCAAGCTGCCCCAGCAGAATGAATGGACAACATATCTGCAAGATTTATGTGTACAGCTTTTGCTTACCATATCTTGGAATTCAAGTTGTGCTCCAGCTTCTACTAATTTTTCCACAATTGCCAGGTGTCCTTCTGAGCATGCTCTGTGCAAGGCTGTTCGTTTATACTGTCAATGGAAAGAGTGGTAACCATAGTTAATAAGGTTTCACTTTTCCTCTTTACAAATCTGTGGTGTGACTTAAAAACAAGAAAAGAGTGAGCTTTGCTAGGACTTGGCTGGCAGGTTGGAACTGCATTGCTGCTCCTGCTTTCATCAGACAGACTGAGAGAAGAGGTAGCAGAAGAAACAATGTTGGTGTGTGTGGGGAACACTTGAAGCTGTGTGGAGAAGACATGTCTCTGGGGAAGTAGGAGAAGTATAGGGTCAATTCTTGGAAAGAGTGCTTTAACTTGGAGTGGCTCCTCTAGTTAAAATCTCTTCCCACCTATGCCAGTCTCTAGACCAGAGTATGTGGCCTCCATAAACTCCCTACACACACCCTAGCTACGCCTCTCTCTGCCCCAACGAACGATTGAGAGTCCTTCCTCACCAGAGAGAAACCTCTCCCTTTGCACCCAGTCACCTTGGGAACAGCAACCAAGTAGTTGGCTGAGCAAAGACCAAGAAGCATCTTGGCCACACTGGCCTTTGCTGGAAGGGCAGTATGGGTGAGAGGCTTCTTGGTTGCTGGTCAGCAAGCTGCTGAGTGAGCAGGTGCAAAGGGAGCAGCAACAGCATCTGCATAAGCAGCAACTGAGAAGCCTCTTGCCTGGGTCAGGCTTTGTTACAAGTCTGGCATAGGCAAGAGGCTACTGAGTCGTTGCTCATGGAGATGCTCAGTTGCTGCTCCCAGAGTCACTGGGTGCAAAGGGAGTATCTGCCTAAATATGTTGTTTTGAATTTGCAGTATAACTATATTTAAAATCAAGAAATACACATAGGGAGTGCTAAGATTGTAGCCCAAGAGAAAAGGAGGCAGTTGCTGGAAAAAGTTTGAGGACTATTGCTTTAAGGGATTATAGCTCTGAAAACTCACTCAGACTTCATGACATCAGATGGATTCTGTGAGTTGTATCCCCCCCAAGCTTGGGCAACATATAGAAGAAGATGGCATTACTTCTTCAGTATTACACATTTTACGTTGCTGCAGACACAGTCAACTGCTTAATGTATAATGCAGTGGAGATAGAAGATTGGTATGACAGGAAGAAGGACACTAGCTTACATGCACATTTTCTAGGAGCAATGGTTGAATGATGGTTTATGGGAGAACATTCAGCCATGTGAGTTCACATGTCTTTTGAGAAGCACCTCATCTGGGAGGACTAAACTAGCCAGCAATTCTTGATTAAATGTGCTTTGTATATTGCCTAAGAGGCATTTAAAGAAATAATTTATGATCAAATGATCTTTCTTCTGTATAGAAATACAAATGTGCCAGATGCCAACATCAAGCAGATATTTCTTTGGATATACCTTAGCTTATATAAATGTATATACACAACTCATTGTTATATCTTTGGCATGTTACTTTTTTTCTCCTCCCACCCTTTCCCCTCCTCACTCCTCCTCCCTCTTGATATTCATAATTAATTTTTTTAAAAAAAAAGAAAAAGCAATTAATGCTATTCTCTTTGAGAGAGGAGGATATTTTCAAGTTGTGAAAGGTATCAGTGAATTCTGCTACAAAAGATAAAGTCAAAAAGAGAGGGTCAATGTTTTTGGCATTGACACCATGTAAAATTTTCTGAGAAAATGGGCACAAGTACACTATAAACTAGCTTGTCTCCCTTCAGGAAAAATGGAAACTAGCAGAATATAAGTGGGAAATAAGATCTTTAAAAGACAACTTTCAGTACCTGGACAAATTACAAACCCAAAGTTCCTTTGAGGAAATACAGACATAAATAGATGTGCCTTATAGTAGGTTTAAAATAGAAAATAAATCAACACTGTACCTCATCACAAACATCTAGATCCCCTTTGTCTGCTAAATATTTTTCAATAACTGGCATCTTGTTCTCCAAGGCAGCCTTGAAAAATGTAGGAACATCCACTGGTTCTGTCTGAGGAAGACTAAGAATTAGTATCAGAGCAGTACAGTTTGGTGTAATCCCATTAAAGCTAGCAGAAAAGACTAATTATGAACTTACTATAACTTCTTGCTCAGGCTCCTTTACAACAGGAACTTTAACTTTCTTGATTTTTTTCCTTTTCTTCAACTGGATTATTTTTTCAAGATCTTCCAAGCTTTCAAGTTTTGGTCTCTCGTCTAGTTTCTTTTTCTTGAGCTGAACAAAAGAAGTAAATGAGAGGGTGGGTCTGGACAATTTAGCAGACAAAGACAATTCAAAGTCTGCTTCAAGGCATAGATTTCGTATCCTGAAAATGGCCTAGGTAGACAAGCCCTCCCTCTGTGGAAAGTAAGAGCACACAAGTGCACATAAAACACACATGCCTTTTGGAGCAAGCAACAGAAATAAGCAAAATGAGGAGTGGATAATCTAGATAACTAGAAACTAAGGTTCTCACAATACTCTAGATACACAGTGTACCACTCCATTGCTAAGAGATCCCTTTTTAAGTCCTTTCCAACACCACTTTTCACACTTTCAAGGTCTCCTGCCTCCAAATGCTATAGCCAAAGCAACTAATTTGAGACTGGTCAAGGTGGGAGGGAAGTTTAAGAACTTCTGTGGCTAGGCGCCTCTCTTCATCTACCATTCTTCTTTGCTCTCAAAAGCAGGGAGGAATTCAACTTCAGTACAAGGAGCAGCAGCCTTTGAGTTCCTACTTAAGGGAGGGGAAAATAGAGCAACTAGCACCATCTATAAAGGGAGAGTGATCCCCCCCAAACTCACTGATACAGACACACACCATAGCAATACTATGTCCAAAACTCAAACCACTATTACACCATGCTGGAAAGAGTTAAATGTTCCTTGGGATTCAGTCTAGTTAGAGCTGTTTCAGAATGTGTGTCAACTTGTATTTAAAACAACAGGCCACATCTTTCAGAGTGTGTAGCAGTCTAGCTGAATATTTTTCACAGAACAAGGTGTTAATGAGTGTGACTGTAAGTGACAGAATCTATCTCCCAAATGCAGAATGTATTGCACTGAAAAATCTGTTTATTGAGGTGACTATTGATCAAGTAGTTTCAAGGTACACCGTTATTACAAATTCAATTTAAAAGCACATTGGGGGGATGCAGTAAAAGGTTCTTATCCCAAACTTTAGAATCTATGTCAGATTTCAATCCATCCTTGAATTCAGCATAGAACTGTAATTCTTCATTTGAATAATCCATCACCAGTGCAATGCTGTAAAATGCTAATTTGCAAGCTCATGATAATCTGTTACTTCAAAAGTCTGCAGATTTCAACATTACTAATATATTTCCTATTTTCATCTACCGGAAAAGGGGGGGGGGGGGTTTGGGTGGGATCTTATATCGCTCACTGCCCTAGATTAGTTTTGTTCTCACTGAAGAAAATAGTCAATGTGTTGCCCTGCATGAAATGCTGATGCTAACTCTGTGAGTATTGTACTGAAGAGTGACAAAAAGTTTGCAATAGTGAAAAGTGGTGGACAAGTGTGTGACAATATCGAGATATGTATCAATGCTGTGTGCATTTTTAGACTATCCTTGGTGGGGACATGTCCATAGGTATTATCACAATGAGTTCCTACTCTTCATAATTCACCATTTCATTTATTTTATTTTATTTTATTTTATTTTATTTTATTTTATAAAGCTGGCATGGTGTGGTGGTTTGAGTGTTGGATGATGACTCTGGAGATCAGGGTTCAGTTCCCCGCTTGGTCATGGAAACCCAGCCTTGCAGCAATATATTAAAAACCAAATACCTCCCTAAATAAAAAGGTCTTAACTTGCCAGCTGAAAGACAGCAGGGAGGGGAAAACTGGACTTCCAGTGGACTTATACTCTGTCTAGAAAAATCCAATGTACAAATATTGGTGTTTCACCGCTTAGGAGCAACCACCAAGAAGGCTCTATCTTATGTCCTCACCAAATGTCCCTGTGATGGTGATTTGAAGGCACATACACACATACAACACTACCTAGCAGAAAAGGAAGATGACTTGTTAAATTACTTAATAAGCTTTCTGTCTGTCTAAATGATCTAGCTTAAATTTTAAACTGCTTTAAAATAATTTGATATATCAGTTGCACTGGGAACTTATGTGTTGTAAACTTTAGGAACAACACAGTAAGGTACTGTTGTTGTTGCATACCTTCAATTCATTTATGGCTCATGGTTTTGACAGGGGTTTCTTGGCAAGGTTTGTTCAGAGGAGTTTGCCTTTGCCAAGTCACACTCTCTCTGAGGCTAAGAGAGTGTGACTTGCCTAAGCGGGCTTGCATTGCCGAGTGGAGATTCAAACCCTGGTCTCTCAATGTCCTACCTAGCCCAACTCTCCAACCACTACATCACACTAGCTCAGAGAAAAGTTGTATGCTTGGGCCCATATCTAACTGGGAATCTTTCCTCTGGTTTCTAGAATATTTTTATAAGAACTTTTTCATTGCTTGTGCCCTAGCTTCCTCCTGATGTTACCTTTTTTAGATGTCAAAAGGAATTTAGAAATGTGCAACAGAAATGCAAGGGAGATACACAAGACATAAATATATACAAAAATGTTTATACATTTACCTCTGCTTGTAGCTGTTTCTCCTCTTTGTAGGTCAGATTACGTCGTGGGAGCAGGGGATCAGTCAATGTCTTCAGATCCTCTTGTTTTTCTAGCCTCACAGCAGCTTCATATACTCCATGTTTGAAGTCCTCTGGGAGAAAATTAGTTGTCTCTCTACCATCGCTCTTTTTGCCAGTCACCTGTCAAAGGAAATATGGCGTCAAGAGTGCCAACAACATTTTGCTTCCTGACAGACCTAGAAGGGGAATCAAAATGACACAGCATGGATGGTGCAGCCCCTGAGAAGCATGGAGAGGATTTTCTTGGAAAATATAGGTGCAATGAATGCTCCAATGGCAAGCTCATGTGTGATGCAATGGAGTAGCGTTTGACCCAATCTGCACTATAGAAATAATGCAGTTCAACACCACTTTAACGGCCATGGCTCAATGGGATTTGTAGTTTTGTGAGATATTTAGCCTTCTCTGTCAGAGAACCCTGTTGCCACAACAAACTACAAATTCCAGGATTCCATAGGATTGAGACAAGGCAGTTAAAGAAGTGTCAAACTGCATTATTTCTGCAGTGCTGTGCAGATACAGCCTTTGTTACATTTCAAATTTTACCTCTTCTCAATCCAGTTAGGGCTGACCATATCATTATGTACTAAGAAGACTGAGGCAGTTGCTTCACTAGTAATTTTTGGTAAGAAGACAGATGTTTATAGGCTGAGATATTGAAGAAATGATACCAGTCCATGCTTCTAATAAAGGGAATCCAGAATTATAGGCAGGCTGAGGTCTGAGTAGGGGACAGAGGAAATAAGAGAATGGAGTCAAGATATCTGTCATTACCATAGTATGGACTTTATGCTGTTTGGGAAGGAAAAACTGTTCCAAAGCTGTCAAGACACTGGATACAAGGAGAAAATGGGAAAGGTAGTCAGTGGTCTGAAAAGCTGGTACAGTGGGACCTTGGTATCTGCTGAGGTTTGGTTCCGGGACACCTCATGGATACCAAAATCTGTGGATGCTCAAGTCCCATGAAATACAATGCCATAATAAAATGGTGTTCCTTCTATAAAATGATAAAATCAAGGTTTGCTTTTTGGAAATTAAATATATTTAAAAATATTTTCAAGCCATGCATAGTTGAATTCGGGGGTACAGAATCTGTGAATATAGAGGTCCAGCTGTACTTGAGGATCAAGTGTACATGTGAAGAATGGAACTCCCTTATGGAAAGTAATACTGTGGCAAACCAATACAGATGCAGGCGTGCAAATGGAAAGCTCTGTGTGCTCTCTGAAGGGAAAAAAGTGGGCAAGGGAAGGGAAGTTAGGAAAGGCAGGTACAGTGTACCAAAGATGCACAAAGTTGCTAAGTCTAAAGCTAACATTCTATCAAGTAGTTTTAAAGGGCACATCAAAGTCCAGGAGGTGTGAGTTCCACTTATTGGTTTGAACTAACCAGACAGTAATTGGATGTAGCCTGGACATAGGGGCCATCTAGATGATATATGGACTCGGCGGGGGGTATCATAAAACAATGGAGAAGGAAGAAAATTTCATCTGGACTTTCCCATGTTGAGAGCAGAGAGAATTTGGATGGAGATTGAGAAAAACATAAATGGAAGCAGCAGGAGGATCCAAGAGCAGGGTCTGGACAGAGTGGGTGGCTCTAGGGAATCTGCCTTGAACTTCAAAGGTTCTGACCTATTCCTCAGATTTTGTCCAACACTTTGAATAGAGGTTTTTAGAGTTCAGACTGAAAGCCGGAATGGAGTCACTGCTCCACTGACATGGAAGTCACTAACCACTACTGGGCAGAGTACCCAATACTGACTAGAAGCAAGTATATCTATGATCACAGGTAACTTACTCTAAATTTTAAAATAAAATCTTTCTATTTAACCATTGGGCATGTGTTATGTAAAGTCAGCCAGTCCAGTCCGTCCATATGGTGAGCCATGCTAAAGTAAGATGTGGCTCAGTCTAATTGAAGTCAATGACATAAGTGAGCTATCAATAATATATGTTTCATTGCTTCCAAAGGGTCATAGTCATGACTAACTTTATCTGGACTAGAGGGCAATGACTGGGATTGGCTGCTTTGCGTACACCCAAGAGCTCAGGACAGAGAGCCTAAAGGAATTTTTTTGTATTCACCCTGCTCCCTGTGTAGACTGGCAGACTCCTATGCCGTCGCTTTTGGAATTCTCCATGTGACATGGGAACCTGTCGCCCATGCTTAAAGGTCCTTTGGGTGCTCAAATTGAATTGTGTGGTTCCATGTATCTGTTTTTGGTTTGTTCACAACTATTTTATCAAAGACCGAGCTTAGAAAAGTCTTGTAGCACCTTTAAAACTAACTGAAAAAAAGGAGTTGGCAGCATGAGCTTTTGTAGACTTAGGTTTACAAAAGCTCATGCTGCAAACCTCTTTCTTCCAATTAGTCTCAAGATCTACAAGATCTACAAGATCTCTCTACATACTGATTCTACAGACTAACATGGCTATTTCTTTGAGATCTTAGAAAGGTTACCCTTTTTTCCTCCTGGAGTCTGATTCCCGAAATGCCCAGCCAGCATGATCAATGACCATTTTGGTTGAGGAATACCAGAAATTGTAATCTAGAAAAGGTAACATCTCCAAGTACTGTTTAAATCTTCAGATATATTTATATGGTAGAAATCAAAGCATTTTTCAATATAAGCCCTTTTTGAACCAGAGTTTTACAGCACAGTCCCCTCCACTATCCATGCCCACTCAGACGTGCCATTGAATTTCAGGGGATCTTCTTTCAGGTAAATGTATAGGCTTGCAGTTGCCATCAACTTATCTTGGTTCACCGCTCTAAACAGTAATCCAAGTTTATGTCCAGGACTGTTTAAAATAAATGAATCCTTCTGTTAAACCAGTGAATTCAGTAAAGAGTTTGGGAGACAACTCATGGAAGTTGCTACAATAAGTACAGGAACTGCCCCTATTGGAGCCTTCCAAAGAAGCAACCTTTTCCGAAGGCTCCCATTACATTTGTTTCCTTCACTGCTAACTCCTGCCATTAATAACATACTCTAAAGACATGAGATAAAATAGGCCAATTAAGCCTAGTCACTCAAACCACCTCTTCTATTATCCTCTGCAGAATTGCTCCTACTTATTTCTGAGTCAACCTCACATACTTGGCACAATGAGAACATAACTGGCAATGCATCGGCAGGTTTCCTTCCAGAGATGCTAATCTGCACAGAACAAACCCAGTTGGTTCAGATTCATAGCTGTGACTCCATCCATATTCCCACCATGAATAATATTTACCGTATGTTTTCTTGTGAGCCACTGTGATAAAGAAACATTGTTCTATGTGAAACAGACTTTAAAGGAACAAAACAAAGTGTCATCTTTCATTCTGGGATCAAATCCTTTTGTTTTGTCTTCTTGAAGCATTTACAAGGAAAATCAAAGTATCTTTGCACATCAGTATACATGCACACTTTTACCTGGAGTAGTCTAAAGATAGTCTAAAGTAGTCTAAAGACCATTATCCTCAACAATTTCAGCACTTTTCCAATGTGTGTGAAGCACTTCTCAAACCTTATTTCAGAAATCCTGACAACTGACCAGTATGAAGACATAATGTAGCACACATACCTTCATAACATAACATTTTAAATCCACAAAGCAGCAGCTTGCCCAAGACCATTGAAATTTAAATTATGGCTTTTTGACTCTTAGTTTATCTCTTTAAACCATCACACAAATTCACAGATACAATTCACATAACCATATAATCTGCTCATTTACTTCAGTAAAAAACAACAATAAACATACTCATGCTTCTCTTTCTGATGTAATTAATTCATAGCCTATATGGAGACACTTCACAAAAGTATTTAATACCTGCCCACAAAATGCAATCCTTAAAGGTAGAATACCAAACAAAGGGAACTCTGTACTTACCAGTTCTTCCACTCTTAGCATCATCATAGTTGCTGCTGGCTTATCAAAAAATGTTAGCACTGTTTGGTACTCCTTCAAGGGAAGATGCCTCCTCCCACTGCTATCCGAAGCTACTTTGCTGAGATACGCCAATCTCTTTTAGCTTATATATCTCTACAAGAACTTCTTCTGAGTGAGATAATCTTCCAACCTGGGAATCCAAGTATGCCCTCAGCCCCCCAGCCCTGAGATAGGTGCTCTTGCATTCCAGACATGTTAACTAGCCAGATCTAATGTCAAAGATAGGAATTGTTGGGGGAGGGGGAGAGAAAAAGAAGAGGGTCATCTTGCCATGTGTAACCCTCCTGCCTGTGTGAATCAGTATGAAATACAAGAGCTTCATTCCATTCATGATGACTAAATAGCTTAGCAATGCTAGCCATTCTGTGTGCCCAGTGCCCAGTAGGACAGCTGTCTTGATACCCCACTGTATCGTAACTGACTTTCATATGAGCCAGAGACACCAGGAAAAGGACAAGTGACCCAGACGCCATGCTCAGCGTAGTATCATCTTTGGCTAAGCAAACATGTGATCTATTCTGTTATGGGAAGTAATTCTTTTCATTATATTCTATTCTTGGATTGTAAACAGTATTGGAGGGAAATGGGTGGTCTTTTTCTCCCTCCCTCTCTTGTCCCATCATGATGGCACTTGTCTATATTTGTTGGAAGGAATTCTCTGAAGGGATTATGAAGCCAGAATGATGTCTCTAGTGCTAAAAAAGCTCAATGACACAGTAAATTACCATCAGTGTAAGAACGTGAAACCCAACGGCTTTGTATTTTCCCTGGAATCTGTAACTGTTTATAAGCAGAATTCAAAACCGGGGGATGGATGGGTAATCTCTTGGACAACAAATCCTAGTCCCCCAGCATAGGGGATTGTGGATGTTATAGTCCTAAAAAGTTAGGACTTCCACTGAAAATGGATTAGTCAGAGAAATCACCATAATCTTACAAGATTATCTAAAGAGCATTTTTTTTCAAAGGATAGACATGTTAAATCTCCTTCAGTGTAACAAATAAGAGTTTGGTGACACCTTTAAGACTAACGGATTTAAGAACTATTCTGGATCTTAACTCACTTCCTCCTTTGTATGGAGCGTAATATTGAAGCCACAGGTAGACAAAATCTGTATACCTAGAGATTTGTTGTTCTTGTTGTTAACTGTCCTCAAGTCAACTTTGATTCATGATGACCTCATGAGTGAGAAACTCCAAGACCCCCTATCCTCAACCATAGAATCATAGAATCATAAAATCATCGAACCATAGAGTTGGAAGAGACCTCAGGGACCATTTAGTTCAACCCCCTGCCATACAAGAACTCACAATCAAAGCATCCCTGACAGATGGCCATCCAGCCTCTGTTTAAAAACCTCCAAAGAAAGAGACTCCATCACTTTCCGAGGGACTGTGTTCCACTGTCAAACAGTAGCACACACCATTAATTGTATCTAACAGAAGGGGGGTCCGGACCCCCCAGCCCCCCCAGCTACATCCCTGATGGGGGGCTCCTGTCCATGCGGGGGCTGCCATGATGATGTAAGTGTGGCACAGTGTCTGCACATTGCGGTGGCACTCTTGTGTCATCGATGTGTGACAGTGTGCCAATGGCACACTCATGGTGTCCGCCGTGTGCAGCAAAAAGAACCCACTTTCAGGAGGCCATGCAGTTTGGCTGCTGCGGCCTCCCTCAGGAGGGAAAACAGGCACCTCCAGGCTGCCCTTTTGGGGTGGTCTGTCAAGCCCCTTAGCTTCCAGTGAGAGTTCAGGCTTGATCTGTTCTAGGATCCATTTTCTGTCTTTTTGGCTGTCCAAGGTATTCTCAACACTCTTCTCCAATATCATATCTCAGTAAGTTGATTCTCCTTCTGTTGGCCTCTTCACTGTCCAGCTCTCATATCAGCACATATTGAAGGGGAATACAATGGCTTCAACTATCCTAACTTTAGTGTTCAGTTTAATGTCTTTGCACTTTAGAATCTTGACTAATTCCTTCATAGCTAGTCCTTTTATGATTTCTTGACTGCAATCTCTGTTCTGATCAAAGTATGGGAACTCTTTTATTATTTCTATTTCTTCACCATCTATATTGAATTTATGTACATTTTTCATTGTCATTCCTTTCGTTTTCCAAATGTTAAACATTAAGCCTGCCTTAGCACTTTCTTCTTTGATTTCTATCTATATATCAAGGGTGGGCAAAGTATGACCTGCAGGCCACATGGAGCATGCCGGGGGAAAAGGATTCCCCCCCCCCCCCCCCAAAAAAATTGTTTTTCAATAATCCCCCAGATGTGACCAGGAATTGACTTCCTGCTGAGAAATAAAGGCCTCTCCTGGGCGGAGACAAAAATGACAAAATGCCCCACACTCCCTTGGGGTGTGTGTGTTGAATTTGCTCCTTTTTTGGCAGGGAATGCAATGGGGGTGAATCTTTCAAAGGTGTCCTGGGGAGCTAATGTAGCTCCTTAGCCTTCCATAGTTGTCAAACCCTGATCTATGTAGACACATAGTATATACTGAGTGTAGTGGTGGTGGAGAGCAATGGATCATAGATATAACTCGCCATCAGAGCTGGTGGTAAATCTGTTTTGGGTTTCAGCCTGAATTTTAAGGGAGCTTCCCAAAGTGCTGTGCCTATGTGGGAAGATAGTGTCTAGTATCTTGAACGGGAAAGGTTGAACTCTAACCTGGAATATATTTAATCCAGAAATATGGAGGGAGGAGGTGGTGTACTATATAAACTCCTGTTCTGGGTGATGTTTCTGGGGTGTAGATGGTGTATGCTGGGTCTATCGGCCCTAAGGAAACTACTAGATCCACAGCAAGTGTAAATCAGCTTTAGTGGATGGCATCATGTGCTCTGCAGAACATTCTGATCTGTCCTCAGTAGAACTCCTTTCACATCTTCTGTCTGTGCTACCTCAGATTTATTCATTCATTCACTTCCTCCTTTATGGTGTTCATAAATCATTCTGCCCAGAGTGGCTGAGGTGATGTGCAAACCTTAAGAACAAAATACATACTTTAAAACAATCAATTATAAAATATAGATCTATTAAACTATATAGTTGGCCCTTGGTATCCTCCAGGGTTTGGTTCCAGGACCCCTCTGGTTACCAAAATAAATGAATGCTCAAGTCCCATTGTATACAATGGGGTAGTAACTTGGTGCCCCTTGTATAAAATGGCAAAATCAAGGTTTTCTGTGTGTGGGGGAGGGAGGGGGGGTTGGGTTGTGTGGCAACATTCTGCAAGAATGTATTCCTGATGTATCACCTACAACAGTGACTGGCATCTTCAGAGGGTAAAAATGCCAGCCACAGTTGCTCTGAAGATGCCAACCACAGCTGCAGGCGAAACATCGGGAATAAATTCTTCCAAAAACCAGCCACACAGCCTGAAAAACCCACAGAAAACTATGGATGCCAGCCATAAAAGTTTTTGACTTCACAAAATAAAGGTTTGCTTTATGGAATTATTTTTTAAATATTTTCAAGCCATGGATGGTTGAATCTGTGGATGCAGAATCCCTGGATATGGAGAGCCAACTGCAGTTGAGCATGACACATCCTGTGAGCTAATCTGCAATGCAGAATTAATGCAGTTTGACAGCCATGACTCATCTCTGGTGCCACAACAAACTACAAATCCCAGTGCTATGGAATTCTGGGATTTGTAGTTTGGGGTGGCACCAGAGATCTCTAAGTGAAAAGACTACATATCTTACAAAACTTCAGATCCCATAATTTCATAGCATTGACTCATGGATGTCAAACTGCATTAATTCTGCATTGCAGATTAGCTCATAGGAGGAATTAGCCCCTGTTTTGCCTTGAATCTTCAATTATTAAAGTGGTGTCAACTTGGATTATTTCTGCAATGCAGATGTAACCTGTGATGAAGCAATATAGTGAGTTTGGATGGAATCATTGATAGCATCATGGTCAAATGTTAGCAGATATCATGTGGTTTAGAAAGTGTTTTCTGTCTTTTTAAATATACTTTTCATTTTTACAATAGCTTTTGTTTTGTTTGATACTTTTCATTTTTACAATAGCATGGTAGTTTGAACCTGGGAAAAGATATGAAAGATGGGAATAGACCAGGGGCGGGGAATGCATTTTCCTGTTACTATCCTGTTTCCACACTTCTCATAGCTATTAGAGGCAACAGATGGGTCATACTTGGATGCATTGATTTTCTTTGTTTGCATCTGCAAATTTAACCCTTGGCTATCCATCAGTCTTGCCCAGAAATGGGGGGTGAACCCCCAACTTAGGGACCCTCAATTTAGCCAACCAGAGATAATTGGGGAAAATTAGTTGTTTAGAGGACCAGTTCTACAACTGGTTGTGAGGGGATGCTGGGCCACACCAGTAAAAGGCTGGAATGTTTCTCTACTATATACTATTTATTGCATTATTTACCACCAGTAGCACTTCTCTAATGGCAATAACTTGTGTCAGTGTTCAGTAATAAAGGATGTCTTGAGGAAGCCTGGAACTATGGCCAGTTCCAGAATAGAACAAGCTGCAACTACAGTAACATTTGCTTTGGAATCTGTACTTCAGATCCACCAGAATTTTCCTCTTATCATGGCAAAAGCTTTTTAAAATCAGCAAGTAAGAACAGTAAATTTGACTAGCAGTCTGGTTGGTCTCATCTGTGGAGCTGATTATTTTTGATCCCTTTTGTTTCTCCTTAAAGTTTCACCCAGAACAAAATACTTAAGAGCTCTTTAAGCCCAGAACTCTGCAAATTCAGTTGACCACACATACCAGCATTTCAAATCAAGATCGAGTAAATGATGTGGATACACTATACCCAAAATGTTTGCAACACATGCACAGTAATATCCCAGGGTTTTTTTTTCTGCCTGTCAAATGATGCACAGCCATGTAATGTTGTTTCAGTTGTCACATGCTTCTGCGTTTGCCATCATTGCCATTTTCTTTGTTACTTGTTCCCTTTGCAAATTAAATGGATCCTTGTAATCCATCTGTTGTTGTGATTTAAATCAAAGAGTGATTCAAAATGAAAACAACAACAATAACCCCTCCAAGTGGTGAGCGGGGAAAGGGACTAAGGATCTCAGGAAAGTAAATACAGGGAACTTTGCCTTTTTGGAGGAAGAATCCAAAATGCTTAAATAATAACAACAACAACAACAACAACAACAACAACAATAATGTTTATTTATATTTCCCGCCTCTCCTGCAGATCAAGGTGGGATTACATCATTAAAATTGTACATAATACAAGATACAATCAATAAAACACTAATACTGAATTAACCAATATTCCTATTAGTTCTCTAAAATAGCAATTCATCAATTAGCCAACAATCGTAGTCAAAAGTGGAGCAATTGTCATAACCTTTTATATGGAGTCCAGTGGATAAGCCTGTCAGAAGAGATCCAGTTTGAGTTCCTTCATAAAAACCTTTAAGGTAGTGATAAGATGGATCTCTTCCGGTAGGCTATTCCATAATTTTGGGATCACGGCAGTAAACGCCCTATGGGAGGTTGTCATTAACCTGGTATTAGGATGTTCTAATAAAAACCTCCCAGCTAATTGGCAGCCAGTGAAAAGATTTCAATACTGGTGTTATATGGTCAAACCTAGGTTTCCCGGTGACCAATCTGGCTGCCACATTTTGAACCAATTGAAGCTTCTGTATTTGGTACAAGGGTACCCCAAAGTAGAGCGCATTACAGAAATCTAAACGAGAGATTACCTCTGCTTCAAGGTCCTTTCTGTCCAGGTAGGGATGCAGTTGGTGTATCAAGTGAAGCTGATACCAAGCACTCCTGGCCCTAGCATCTATCTGAGATGACAACTGCAGAGACGGATAAAGGAGTACTCCCAGACTGCAGACCTTGTCCTTTAGGGGAAGTGTGACCCTGTCCAGGACTGGTTGGCAAATCTCCATCCCTGAACTTGGGGTACCTATCGCAAGTACCTCCGTTTTCTCTGGATTCAACCTGAGTTTCTTTTCCCTCATCCAAGCCATTACTGACCCAAGACAGGCATCCAGAAGAGATAACATCCCTAGTCATTGCAGTAGTCAGAGACATAGAGAAATAAATTTGGGTGTCATCAGCATACTGATGACACTGTGCCCCAAGTCTCTGGATGATCTCTCCTGGTGGCTTCATGTAAATGTTGAAGAACATGGGGGACAGAATGGTGCCCTGAGGGACGCCAGATGTCAACTTTCTCTTGGCAGAGGGCCAAAATAGAAAGGATACAAAAATACATTCCTGTGCAAACAAAGAAGGGATTGAAAATGGTGTTTTGCCAGGAACAGGGGAAAGAGTTTACAGGTCGGTGGGTGGGGAAGAAATCAAATGAGATAGAATGCACCGCCCCTCTACAGAAATGCCCTCCCTCTCTATGTAATACCTGGCGATGGTGAACCATCCACACTGGTTATTCCCACAGCCAATAATGTGAATCCTTCAGGAAAACTCTGCCCTGTTCCTAAAAAAACCCAAGATCGATTATCCCAGGTTTTGAGAGGGTTTTGCCAGCCCCCACAAAAAAATTTACTTGGGTGCATTCTAAGTTCATGTGAACACAGATTCTACCAACATTCTACTGGGATTATTTTTACCATCTAGGTAAGCCCTTACAGAACATTTAGTTGTGGGACCAAGACTCAGACCTTAGATGTTCTGTGTAACTGATAGATTGCTAGCACACTGACTTTATAGGGGTAGATTGTCAGAAATTACAGTGTACAGCAGGACTAGAAAACATGTGGACTGCAACTCCCATGAACCATCTCCACTGGCTAACATAAACCATGAGGGCCCTTCAGCAAGCAAATTCTGTTTTGCTTCCTGCCTCTTTGTCATTGTTGTTGTTGTGTGCCTTCAAGTTGTTTATGACTATCACAGGGGTTTCTTGGCTAGATATTTTCAGAAAGGGGCTGCCGTTGCCGTTGCCTTTGCCTTCCTCTGAGGCTGAAAGAGTGTGACTTGCCCAAGGTCACTCACTCTGTGGGTTTCCATGGCTGAGCAGGAACAAACCCTGGTTTCCAGAGTTGTAGTCCAACACTCAAACTGCTACACCACCATAGCTGTCTCTTTCCTCTTACCTCCATCCTTGTCATTTAAAAGACACGGTCTCTTTGCCAGAGCAAAGGCAGCACCCATGACTTCTCCCTTGAGATGTAAAACTAGCATAAAGTGCTAATACTGGTGAAAACACACATGGGAATGTTTCTCAGTGGAACAGGGCCTGGATTCTCAGCTGCTGCAAACTGACTGGGCTCTGTGCCTGAAAAGACTTACTATTCTCCTTCTTGGCAGTCTCCTGGAAAGAGACAGACAGTCATCCCACCAGCACAGTATAAGGAACCTTAAAGTTGCAGACGGTGGAGTCTGAAAACGATGATTCAGCTCAATGCTATTGGTGAGGTAAACGTCCACCAATCCTGGAACTGTGTTTGTGCCCACAAACATCACAAACATGACAAGAACCAAAGGGTGGGAGAGTGGTGAACATAGGAGCCTTGCCGTTACTGTAAGCATTTTGTTTCAAGTTACTGACTTTGAATAAGATGCTTTGTAAGCAGGTAGGTTTCCAGACTTCAGAGGCAGGAGGATGACTTTCAGATTATATATCTACCCCAACGTCATTTGGTTAGAATCTGGTCTGCATTTATTTCTTTGCTTTTGTGGTTAATTTATGATCAGAGATACTCAGCTCAGTTTCACAGACACCGTGTGGTGCTGTGGTTAAAACAGAAGAAGACAACCAGAGAGAGCTTTTGGGGGCTCTACCTATCTGATTTTAATCCCCCTCAGACATCCATGGACTGCATCAGCCCCTTTTTTCAAAACCTGTCACAACAAATGGTGCAGAAGGCAAGACGCTCTTAAAATAAAGTTACTCTGTTAGCTCTTAAGGGTATAATTCCTCATTTTAGGCAAAACAATATTTCTGTAATGGGATGGACTCGGGGGGCTCTGAAGATACAAAGTTGTTGTGAAGTTAATTTGGGGAAAAGAAAAATGCCAAAACCTATCTTGAAGTAATTGGAAGAAAAGTGGGATATACATATAAATCCATCAATAAATACATTTAGAGACAGAATTTTTTTATAGCAGTGTTGTTGTTTTTTTAATTATCCTCGGTTCATGTCTAGGGTGCTAAGCTTAACATAGGCCTCTCTCTTTCCCCTGCCGCCGCTTGCCGCGCCAACCTGGGAGCAGCCACCTAAGTCCTCACCAAGCATTCTGGTGGGTGTGGTAAGCCAATGGAAAGCTCTCCCACGAACATCTTTAAGCTTGGGCAGATTCATATCATGAGAAACAGTTTTATAGATTTGATTTCTAGATTATGCAGCCACACATGGATGGCTACCAGGTCCAGCTCTGCCTGCTAACCACTATGGCAGGTGCAGTAGGTGTGTGCCTAGGCTCCATCCAACTGCCATTATATAGCTAGGGAATAGGTAGCAGCCTTGGTCCCATGAACAAGGGTGAAATCTGTTCTTTGTTTCGCAAATGGAAAGTGGCAGTAAGACAGTGCTCAGGCCCAGTCATAGCACCCAGAAGCCACCTGACTGGCTAAAAAATTGAGCAAAGGTGTTATGCAAGGAGGTGCTGAATGCCTTTTGTGCTACACCCTCCAAAAATGATTCAGGCCACTTATTTCCTAAGTATGATTACATTGGTTGGAAAGGGTAAAATAGTTCGGATCCCAACTGCCTAGGGATGCCATATCCCAGCTGCACCCGGGATTGTAATGGTTTTGGGGGTACTGGCCCGGTCCCGGTCCGGTTCACTCTAAATCCCGGGTTTGGGCCTGGCAGCCATTGCCACGGCTGCTAAAGTGCATGACCGGCCGCACCGTCCATCTCCTCATCCTCCTCCCCCTCCACCGCTGTCTCCTGGGCGCAGCCGCATCACCCTCCACCTCCTCCTCTGTCTTCTCCGCGCGGCCGCACCACCCACCTCCTCCTCCGACACCTGCTCTGTGCCATGCATGGCCCACAGCAGTTGCCGGGGCAAGGGCCGGGGCCAGCGGCAGTGCCTGCTTGTGTGTGCGTGCGTGCACGCACGCACCTAAAGAGAACACTCGTCCCCTAGAGGCTGGCTGGCCAATGGCAGAGCAGCTGGGGCGGGGCTGTTTCCAGCCCCACTCTGCCATTGGCCAGCCTCAAGGAGGAGATGGAGCCTTGGAGGAGGAGGAGGAGGACTCTGGGTGAGAGGGAGGGGAAAGGGCCCTTTCCTCATGCCACATGGCGCCAAAGAGGAGGAGGAGGTGGTGGTGGTGGTGAGTGGCCAGAGGCCTCTGGCAACAAGTTTTTTTTTTTTTTAATATTTTTGGTATTTGGTATCTCTGTATTTTTGGTGCTTTTAATGGTAAGAAGCCTGCCTTCTTTTGACAATGATAGCGATGATGATGATGATGATGGTGATCTTGATATCAATCAGCTTCTGAGGCATGCGCTCACTGTTTCTGAAGGCATGTCAAATGCCCAAACGTGCTGTCATGTGTGTTTTGGAAGGGGGGAGTGTTTGGCCAGAAAGGGAAGTACATTTCTGCCATCAGTCTAGGAATAATGCCAAAATGTCCTCCATTTTGAGCATGCCTAAGAAACATGTGTTTATATCAATACTTTTTTAAATTATCAATTTTTTCTCATGTCCTCTATTTTAAAAATATGTCCTACATTTGGGGAGTAAAATTTGTCCTACATTGTCCTACATTTTTTTACATTTGTCCTGGTTTGGAGGTTGACAGTTATGGCAACCCTACAACTGCCTGACTTTGGATTTGAGGGGGAAATACTTAGTTAATTCCAGTCACACACTCTCAGCTTTGGAGGATGGAAATGGCAAACCTCCTTTGAGGAAACTTGCCAAGACAATCCTGTGATATGGCTTTAGGGTCTCCATAAGTCAAAAACAACTTGAAGGCTCACAAAAATGATGTGTAATGAGAGTCAGTGTTGTGTAGTGGTTTGAGTGTTAGATGATGATTCTGAGAGACCAGGGTTCAAATCTATGCTTGGCCATGGAAAGGCCAAGGGAGTCCTGGTGGCACAGTGGTTAAATGATGGTACTGCAGCCACAATGTTGTAAGTTTGATCCTACAGGAGAGCTCCAAGGTCCACTCAGCCTTCCATCCTTTCATGGGTTGGTAAAATGAGTACCCAGCTTGTTGGGGGCAATTGGCTTACACACTGTTAACTGCTTAGGGAGTGGTTTCTCACTGTAGAGATTTCCAATGTGAAGTCAAAGGCTTTCATGGCCGGCCCGAAAAGCCCACAAAAAACTATACAGTGGTACCTCGGGATACGAAATACCCAGGTTACGAAATTTTCGGGATACGAAAAAATCCCATAGGAAAACATTGTTCCGGGTTACGAATGTTTTTTCGGGTTACGAAAAAACTTTTGGTGCTTTTTTCGGCTTTTTCGCACGGAATCGCGGCTTTTCCCCATTAGCGCCTATGGCAATTCGGCTTACGAAGGCTTTTCGGGTTACGAACGGTGCCACGGAACGAATTAATTTCGTAACCCGAGGCACCACTGTACTTAGGAAGTGCTAGTTCACTGATAAGTAGTATAGAAATGTACAGTACTTCTATTGCTATTGCTGTTGCTACCTATTGGGTAACCATGGGCAAGTCACAAACAGGCTCAGAGGAAGCCAGTGGTAAGCCCCTTCTGAAGAAATCTTACTTTAAAAAAATTCCATTATAGATTTACTTTCCATAAGGTGGAAGCAATGGTAAGGCACACAACAACAATGATGTGTCATGGATAGCTTGCCCATGAGTCTTCTGTCTATACAGAGTTCCCAGATGAGTTAGGCAGGCAATTTCCTTCCAAATGAATCCAATTCCCTTCCACTTACCAACATGGTCCATGACGATGTTCCCAGATATCCAGGCTGCTGAAGCAAATAGCTTAGAACAAAAGGAAAAAGAAATTCTTATAACCTGGCACATGTCTGCTCTGAACAATCACAGCCTTCTTACATCAGAATCTCAAAATAGAAATGAATCACTTCTAGTTGCATCATTTACTATAGCAGTTTAAAAACAGCTCTTCAGAGATTTCAAAGATGACTCCTTTTTACCATAATAGTAAGTAACTTTCTATTTTGCCTTCAAATGTTACAGTGTGGTGACTGCATTCCTTTTAACAGCTGCCTGACGCAGGGGTTCCCGGACCTTATCTTCATGCCAGAAAAAAAATGTGCCCTATTAAATCTCTGTGTGAATGCAGACCACTGCTGAAAATACAGAAACAGACAATCACGACACATATTTTTGTAGAGGAGAGGAGGAAGAGTCAGCCATGGTGCCACAGAGGTGCCCACCTCAGGCTGCATATTTGGGGATTTCCTTGGATGCCACGTGACTAGTTATTTAATTTAGTATTACATTCTTACTGATCTTTTTGCCATATATGCCAGGGTAACTTGGCTTGCTTTTGGTTCTGTTCTTGCATCTGTTCTCCACTTCAGGCAGCATCTTGGGCCATTCTTCCAGGCAGAAGTAATTCAGCAATAATGTTGCTGGTGCCACTCATTAGGAAAGTTATAAATGAGAAGGATGAGACATGAACACAAATATTGCTAGAAGGAAAGCCTAGAAATTCACATTAGAGAAATAGTGCACAGTGTGATTGTTGCAGTGCTAGATCTGGGAGACCCAGGGTCAAGTTTCCACTCAGCCACAAGGTGGGAAAAATTCTCTGGTTTCTTATCTCTGCATACAACACAAACAAAATTACATATTTTGCATTGCCAGAGGGACAGAACATGGCTTGCCTTTGCAATCCATACATTTGTATAGTTTGCAATGTGGTTTTTTTGGGTGTGTGTGTGTGTGCACAGAATCATGTATATATTTTATGCATAGCTCCAGCACTTAATAGAACAGTTTTATAGAATAGACCCTAGCAGGGCAAAGGTTTTGTCAGTACATTACAAAACTGTTGACAGTCAAGGCATAATGGCAAGAAGGGGAGGGAAATGATTAATGAAATCCCCTACTTCATGAAGGAAGCCCACCCTTGCTTGGTTCAGTGAAACAACTCTAAAATGGTATCAATGGCTAGAATTCTGTACCAGAGACTTAGAGGTGAAACAGACAGGCCAAATGAAGTGGCTTCCGACCACTTTGGAGGCATGCTGATCAAACAACACATGCCTTCAAAGCGGCCAGAAGCTGCACTGAAGTCACTGTCCGGTTCTTAGGAGCCGTGATAGTCCAACTCCTGGCAGTCCTGGGTGGCCCCTGCTTCCACAGCCCACCTTGGGAGCAGGCATGCAGACACCAGGGTTATGATGTGTTTCTGGCCAGAGTGGACTCGAACCACTCTTTTTTGCCTGTCTCTTCCAGGCATAGTTAAGTATACTTAGCTCCTACAAAAATAGCTACTTAGGGGCTGTGCTGACCGGCCATTAAGACCAGCCTGGGAATGGAGTTGGGATGGGCCGTCCACATGATGCACGCCCCAACTTTGCCCTCAGGGTGGTATGATGGCGTGTGCCACTCCACATGCTGCATGGCTTCATGGCACTCCTCTGGCACTGCATCCACATGACGCAGCACTAAAGGAGTGCCTTAATGTTGTGGTGCCGGCGGCTATCACACCCTTTCCAGGACACAAAGGGGCTGTGCAGATTGCCCTTGAAGGGGCAGCCTACAACTGCCTCCATCTTCTCCAGCATGCCGCAGCCCTGATATGGCCTTTCCAGGATGCCATAGTCACCGGCGCAGCAACTTTATAGCACTGCTGCATCATGTGGATGTGTAGTGCAGCACGCACTGTCATGCACCATGGAGGCGGAGTCAGGGCATGCGTCGTATGGACACCATGCCCCAACTCTGCCCCCAGGGTGGCCTTAATAGCCAGTCTGCACAGCCCCCAAAAGGCACCAAGGAAAGGCAGTTGCTGCAGCCCTGATCTGGCGAAGATGGAGGCAGCCACAGGCCACCCCTTCAGGGGCAGTCTGCACAGCCCCCTCCCCCCGCCAGTTAAGTTATACTTAAATAGTGAATGTGAATACAGAACAGTTAACTAGATTTACTTGTATTTCATATTCTCAGTTGCAGTTTAGTCACATTTTTGCTACTATTACCAAGATTTCTTTTTTTTGGGGGGGGGGGGCTACTACCTGGGCATCAGCTGCATAGGGAAAAGAAGCACCATTATGCCAGTGATCGGAGCACAGTTAAATGATGTTTCTGTCAGATTTGATAGGAGACAGGTTGGGCCAGGAGAGGTTACTTAGTAGGTGATACAGAATTCTCGACAATGTTTCCTAAGACCACTGAGGGCAGACTACCTTCTGCTGTCATATAGAGTCCCCAATCATGCTATCACAGTCAGAAGGATGGCAGATTACTGTACTTCTTCCACCTCATTGTCTTTCAATCAGCTTTGACTTTGAGTTCTTACAGCCACAATATCTCCTCAGAAATTTCCTCTATGTCTTCAGTGAAAAATAATCCCAAGTGTCCATGATATAGGCTCCATGCAGGCTTGATTCCTCATAGGAGGTCTCAACTACGATAGCTATCTTAATCTTGTTTGTACTTTATCATCTGGCACATATCCCGGGCCAGCTCAATACAGAAGGCTTTGGTAGTCCATTTTTCCAGATTATATTAGGGCAGGGCTCAGCCCCCAAAGCTTTGGTGGGGGGAGTTCTCAAAACTTCTCCACTTCCAGGAACCTATCCTCCAAATGGCCAGAAATGTCCTGATTAACCTTCTGCTGTACCACTTTCCCACCTTCTTTTAAAATGTCCCAGTTTCCTTCTACTTTCCCCCATTTTCTCATCTTACTTCAGCTGCTGAAAACTGTGTTCAAAATGCAAAGGTAGTTTGTACTCAATTAACTCAGCAGTAGAGAAAGAAAAGGAGTGGTAGAATCTTGTCTTCCCAGTAGGCTCAGACAAAAACAAACTGCTGCACTCTCTCATAGCTGGTGAACTCTACCTCATTGAAACTTTTGCTATCTTGATCACACATGTCTCATTTTTCATCTGGGAAATGTTGGAAGACATGCATTGAAGGTCTTGCTACCTGGTCATGAGTGGAAATGACAGAAGCAGAGGACAATGTGGAAGAGGTAGAGGGAAGAGTGGATACTTTGGTTGAAGGAGAAACAAGATATCATGAAAGAAGGAGCTGGAGCAATTGCGGAGAAGAGAAAGAGCAGAAGAAACAAAAAAGAGCACCAAGATGAAGTGAGGGGCTAAGGAAGTTCTGATGTGTGACGCTTGTCTAAAATTGAATTTCTACAAGTCCAGAATTGAACTTCTGCACTTTTTATGTGATGAACTTCTTGTATGTGGATGGCTTGCCCATATCAGCATAAGTGAGAACGAGAAAGCTCTGTTTCAAACAATACACAGAAGCTTAAAGTGGAGGAAGTATAAGGTTTTTGCATGGCCTGTTTTCTTCACATTCTACAATATTTGAAGCCACGTGAGAGTAGTTCAGTCAACCTTAATACAGTCAGACCTCTGTATCCAAGGGCTTGCCATTCATGGATCTGAACATCCGTGAATGGCAAGCTCCATTGTCCCTAATGGCTGTGCATGCATGCGGCCACAGTAGCAGGCATGCACACAGTGAGCTGTATTAGGGAGAGTGGGACTTGAGATCCTGCTTTTTTTGTATCTGCAGAGGGATCCGGAATGGATCCTCCACAGATAAAGAGATCTGACTGTATGTATAGTTGGCCCTCCATATCCACAGATCCCCCCCCCCCGGCCATGGATTGAAAATATTCTAAAAATATATATAAATTCCAAATGGCAAACCTTGATTTTGTCATTTTATATAAGGGACATCATTTTATTATGCCATTGTTTTGAATGGGACTTGAGCACCCACAGATTTTAGTATTCATTCGGGGTCCTGGAACCAAACACCAGGGGATTCCAAGGGACCACTGTACATATTACCCAAATCTCACAATATTGAGATTATCAGCAGCAATCAAGGAGTGTCCTTCCATAAGATGAAGATGCCCACCTCAAACTGTGGAAGGGGCTGCACATTCATTCATTAGCTGGACGGTTGGCAGTTGCAATTGCTCTTTCCCACACTTCCTCCTTGAAGGCTGTGTTTGGCAGTATGGAATACAGATCACGTAATCATGGATCACCAAAGTACTCTCATGAGGAAATGTATGATACAAAATGATGCCAAAGCAGTATGCTTCTATTCTTAAACTAGCACGATTGTGGCAGGACAGCAGGATGGTGTGATCCAGTCCCAAAATTAATACTATTACACTGTGCTGGCTCTAGTTAGGTACTCAGGATTCCCCCTTGCAAAAGGCACACAAAACACAATTTTATTAAATAGCAATGAAAATACAATGTGAGTTTGAATGTGATTTTGACCTGAAAATAAAAATATTTACTTTTGACTTTTGCTGTCAAATGTTGACTTTCACATTCAAGGGTGTATTCCTATCCAAAGGAATCCTGCTGTGAAGACAACACCAGTATTGGTCAGCACTGGCCTTTCTCACACTGGATCCAAGCTGTCTGTAGACAACAATAAAACCTCAGGCATATGTCACGTATTCTAGGTTTTCCTTCCCACCTGCCTCTGACAGCACTGTTAAAATAACTGTCTCAAAGGGATCCTGCTGTTCAAATTATGCCAGAATTGTCAGGACTTTTCAAAGGCAGATAATCTTCCACAGCTTGTGACTGGCTCAAAACATTAAAATATGAAAGAACCGCAACAAGAAATTGCAAAGAATCACTTTACCAATTTGGGCTACAGCAGCACATGCAGGGAGAGGAAAACTTATGTGGCACTATAATGGATTCAGGTATGTAGATTTAAGCTATGCTAGTAAATCAAGAATTACATTTCTCCTGGTTAACTCTGTACAGTACACAGTACAGAGTAGACTACCAGCCTTTCCCATAAACACAGAAGAGAATTTTATGTCACCTAAACTTGGGACTTTAGGACCTACAGTGCAGGACTGCCAAACTAGGAGCAAACCTGAGACCAAGGGATGATCCCTTGTGAAGTCACAAGAGAGGAGTTCTGGTGACCTACAAAGTCAGCCCTGGTGGTGTCATTAAACATGATACATTAAGCATCTATCACAGTTGTACAGAATATGCCATTAAATAAAAAACACTGGCAGGCATTCAGTATTGCGGTTATAGATTCATAATCTAGAGTTACGAATTGGTAACTGCTCTATATTCAAAATCCATCAGTGATGCGTTTATTGGCCAACCAAAATGCACAATATACTTGTTGCAAGCTTTCGAAGCTCCATGGGCACCATGAAGCTCTTCATCAGGCACCACTAAAACAACATTATTGCTAAAATTGGCAGCACTGCTAAGAACAGTAATGGAGCCATGGGGCAAAAAATTAGTGGCAGTGAAAAACAAACAAACAAACTGATAAACAAACTATAATCCAGTCTTTTATGTCCTTTTTGTCCTTCCTGTGCCTTCTAGAAGGGAAAAGGGACACTGACCTGGAGACTGGAAAGTTGCCATCTCTGTCTCCTGCACAACAGAGAACTGGCACAGTTAATGCCTTAGTTCACTGGGATCCTCAGCTGATTCAAACCTGACTGAGGCAGAGCTCTGGACAAGCCCAAAGCTTGTGTGCTCTTTTGTACCATACTACTTCATCTTACAAAGGTAAGCCTTACATGGATTTTGGAAATTTTCTCAGTCAAACACCATGTCTGCCTTTGTGTTTTGAAAACATTCAGTGTCTAAATCTCCTTTGTTTCATATATGATAGATCTGAACAGTGTGTAGGGTGTTAAGGTCAGCAGTATGCTTTCAAAACTAACAGGAGCTGGGTGTGCAATCTACCAATTCAGTATGTGTGAGTGTATTCATTCCAAAGACATTTCTCAAGTAATCTGGCTCCTTCACCTTACTTTCATCAGTGTCACCTTTTGCCACTAGCCATTAACAGCAGCAAGCAGAGAAAAGGCAGTAGAAATACACATATCAAAACTGGGGAGTCAGAGAGTGCAGAGAGATTTATGCATAAAGGATGTAAATTGCAGTTTACATCTTCTGGTTTCAAGAGGCCTCTAAACACACCACACAAACATGTCTCTTTCTGATAAATGTGTAAATTTGCAGCATTTGTTGCTGTATTTTGTGGGTTTTTAAAAAAAAATATCCAAATAATGTTTCTGTAATCTCATACTATTTTCTGGAAATTCCCAACCCCAGCTGCAACATTTTATTCCCACCCTCAACTGGGTTTCTTTTTAACTTTGAGATGTATTAGGCCAATAAGATCCCTTCTCTTCTACTCCTTTTAAAAAAAAGTTATAGTGCACCAGGAAAATAGCATGTTTACACTATTACTTTGTAACTCTTTTTTTTTAAAAATATGAAAGAAAATGAGCATGGAAACACCTCAGCAAACCAAATCTCCACACTGTCTTCATATCAGAACTGCTTCAGAAGAAATTTCTGACACACACTCAGTAGTGGGAAAGCAGTACAACTGGGAGGCATTGATGGGTTTTGCCAGTGGAAGCACTCCAGCAGTGGATGGACTACAGACCAGATACTAGACAGACACATCATCATGTGATAAGGTATGGCCACAGACACTACTATCCTGCTCTTATTCCAGTTTTCACATCTTGTGTAATAAAACCCAGAAAATAAGGAACTGTACACAACACCAGGGTCAGGGAAGAGAATATTGGTATTCCAGATGCAAAGTGAGTAAACTGAATCAAGAGTCCCACTGCAGAAGTATTTGTATCTTGTCCTCTGCCATGTGTGCATTTGTCCTCACTGTTTTTGCCCTTTAGAATTCAGTTTCCACTAAGGAACTGCTAAAGGATGGTATCACTTTCAGAGGAAAGGGTAGATTATTCTCTCTCTGCTATAAATTGTTTACCACTACAAGAGAGCAAATATTTTCTCATGCTAGAGGAATGCTTGCTAATGTAATCACAGCTCTCTGGGTATTAAAAGTATTGCTCACTTGGGAACACATATAGTTAGGTAACTGATCTCCAGGCTCCAGCCAAGCAGCCAGGATGAATAAAAATAAAAATGTTTATGCTTATCACTTGCTATTTAACTTCCAGATTAAAGCTTATTGAGTGCTGCTTGTGGATCATTTGATTTATGCTTGTGAGTTTATTGGAAACAGTAAGGAAGGTAATATTGCAACCATCATGAAGTCCAAAGGCAGATTTGCAATCAAGTGCTCAAGGTCAGGATCAGTTCTACCATTAGGCAGAATAAAGGGGGTATCTGAAGCGGAGGATGCTGAAAGAAGCAGTGAGAGCTCCTAGTTGTTCTACAGAAGCCCACTAGCCTTTTTATCTCTCTTGGAAAACAGCAACACTCTGAGTACAACACAGCCTATTCTGCAGGAATGTAGACTCAAGTCAGTTGATTCAAATTCAAGCCAGAATCAAGTCACTTCAATGATTCAGCTTGGATTTGACTTCACAATAAATGATGCATTGGTTCGGCTCGGCTCGGACTTGCAACTTGTATATTTTTAGTGACTGACTTACTGGTTTAATTTCATTCAGACAGCAAACAAAGAGGAGACAAACTCCACGTGCTCTCAGATGGTCAACTGTTTATTCAGTGTTTAAAAGGCTCAATGCATTACAGCCACACTAGGCCTTCCTTAGGCGCCTCCAAAGAAACCTGGAGTTGTGAACACTCTCCAAAATACAGGACCATAGAAACAAAGGGCAGCAGCCTGTCCCCACTGCACATCTGAAAAGCCGCCTGAAGCTTTGGAAAGGATCCTTCCAAAGAAAGATTAAGAATATTGCCTGATACATTTGCTGTCCCTTTCTTTTTTAAACTTTGGGGGTGTATTCTTGGTTTTCTAGTTACTGAAATGCCCACACACCACCACTACCTCCTTTTTGTTGTTGTTGTTAAAAGTTAATGGGACATGGTGGTTTAGTGGTTAAAAACCTGACTTTGATGATTGCAAGATTGGCCGGTTGAGACCTAATTGCCATGTGACAGAATGAGCTCCCATCACTAGTCCCAGCTTCTGTCAATGTAGCAGTTTGAAAGCATGTAAAAGTGCAAGTAAGTAAATAGGTACCACATTGGTGGAAAGGTAACAGCATTCCATGTGCCTCATCATTTAGTCACGCTGGCCATATGACCAGAGGCCAACACTGGCTGCCTTGGCTTAGTAACAGAAATGAGCACCGTCAGAGACAACTAGACAATCACATCAAAGGGGAAAACTTTCCCTTTCCCTTGTTAAATGTTGTATTACCCAAAATGCTGAGGTCCAGGGAGAACACCCTCAACCAATGTATTTTTAGGGGAATTTAGTACTTAGCTCAATGGAGAGATATAGTATGACTGGGGTAACTTCAGTCTAGGGATCAGCCCAGGTATACTGAGTCAAGATCCCACAGGAGTTCCAGAAGCAGAGCTCAAATAAAAACTAGAGTTTATTGAGTGGAATAAGCAATACACACACTCTCTCACACACAAGCCATTCACTCACACTGGAGCTAAAGGAATCAAAGGTGGGAGAGTGAATAGACATGAGACTTTGCTAAAGGTAATACTCCCCTAATGTAGAGCTTGAATCCAATCGCAGGGGGAAAATGGAACAGAGAAGGCTCAATAACTGCATGGAATGGGGGTTTGCCAGCATATTGAGGGGCTTAGTTTAGCAAACCAATAGAGTGCCTGCCTGCTACTTGGCTGGGAACTTAGGTGGTTTCCAATAACGGGGGGGGAAAGTTCCGAAACCAGATTGGATGCAATGGGCGATTGGAGCAAATGCCTCAGACAAAAGGGATTAGCCCACTGGCTCTCCAGCACTTTGTCAGGCTATGTGCTTCTATCCTATACCTTAGCCATAATGCCATCACCCTCTCCAAACATTATAGGATCTGCTGGAAATTCCAATGATTTCATCAAGGTGGGTGTCCTCCCCACTGCTAGCTCTGCAAGTCTGCAATTCTACAAACAGGTAGCTTTGCAAATCTACTAAGAGTTTTGGCTTCCACAGTGGGGTCAGATCCAGGTCACCCACACCAATTGTATTAATTTTTATTAATGAGGAGGGGTGAACAGGGGCTGGTATTGGGTCTTACAGTTGGTTCTCAGACTTGAGACTTGACTTGAAAGTATCTTGCAAGAACCTCCATACTGCAAACCTGTGTCTTCAAGGGGAGTGTGACCCCAACTAACACGGGCTGAATCCCTGTTCCCTTATCTGCCTTCAACTGACCAGGAGCACCTCTGTCTTGTCTGGATTAAGTTTCAATATGTTTGCCCTCATCCAGTCCATTACTGGTGACAGACACTGGTTTAGGACCAGGACAGCCTCCTTGAATTCAGGTGGAAAGGAGTAGAGTGTCGTCAGCACACCCCAAAACTCCAGGTGACCTCTCCCAGCGGCTTCATGTATATGTGAAACAGTATAGGGGACAACACAGAACCCTGAGGGACCCCACAGGCCAATGGCCAGGAGGTTGAGCAGGAGTTCCCTAGCACCACCTTTGGGGTTTGCCCCCCCCCCAGGAAGGAACAGAGCCACTGTAAAACAGTACCCCCAAGTCCCATCCCAGAGAGGTGGCCCAGAAGGATACCATAGTCGATGATATCAAAAGCTGCTGAGAGGTCCAGCAGATGTAACACTTAAAATACCTCTCCCCACACTAATCCTCCTTAAGAGCCACCATCTGTTTCCTATACTCATGGCACTCATTTACCCTTCGCACCAAACCTCTATTTCTAAACCTTTAAATGTCCAAAGCTCTTCATGGATACATTATCCTGTCATCTTTATAATAACCATATAAGGAAGTACAGCACTAGTATATCTCAGATTCTGAAGGTGGAATTGTAAGAAGACAAAGGAGGCAAGAATCAGGGCTGAGAGGCAAATTAGATGAGGTTATCATGCGAACATTTTTTGCAGAGGTGCTCCCCCAAGTGACAAAAGAAGTCTGTTTGTCACACCATGTGATTTTAATCATCTGTGGCCTGCTACAGACTGCCAAAATAAAGCTGCTTCGGGTCTCTTTGGAGATATGCTATTTAAATGATGCATGGGTCCTAAGAATCCAGAAGCTGCACCAAAGCTGCACTCCAGTGCTTAGGAATGGAGTGCGGCTTTGGCGCGACCTCCAGACTCTTAGGACCCATGCATCATTTAAATAGCATATCTCCAAAGAGACCCGAAGCAGCTTTATTTTGGCAGTCTGTAAGAGGCCAATATATCTTATATTTGGTGTGTTTGGTTTTGAGATTGGTCATTGGACCAATCCTCAGAACCAGTAGAACCCCACCAGTGGCTTCTGGTGGGAAGGGGATGCCTTCCAGGTCTCGCCAGTTTCTTCTTTTTGCTACCTGGCCAGCAGCTCTGCCAGACCTGGAAAAGGTGTTGAAGAGAAGGGGGATATTAAAAAATGATCCACACCAGGTGTCAAACATACTAGGTATGGCACTGACTGGATGGAATATTCTGGGAGTTCCTTTATCATCCCAAAGTGTAGTGGAATCATCATAACAGATAGACGATTCCAAAAGATTTTCACATGAGGCTGTTAGTGTTCTTAAATGGTTGCTGAAACATTATTGTGTCCAGTGTGTGAATGTAACTGTTTTGAAATCGTTTTGTAATCATTTATTGCTGAATTCTGATATATCAATGTTTTAAGAACACTAACAGCCTCATGTGAAAATCTTGTGGAATCATCTATCTGTTATGACGATTCCACTATACTTTGGGATGTTAAAGGAACGATATAGCGATGTTGCGAGAAAATCTTCACTGTCTCTATTATTGTGGTCAGTGGTTGGCGAAGCACTTTGTTGGTCTGTACAGTTGTGAGTATTTTAGATGGCTGTCTGGTACTCAATGTAATCTTTGTATATAGCTCTGCAACAAAGATTAAAAGCCCTCATGTTGAGTGAAGTCTTGCTGTCCGGAGATTCATTCCTTTCCTGTGCAGCTCAGAGCCGCAGACTCTTCACAAAGACCTTCTTCTAGGCGTTCCTTCCTATGTGTGTCAACTCTGCATATGTGCGTGTGAAACACAGCTCATCTCTACACCCTAGCAGAAAAAAACGTGAAACTTTTGTGTTGATTATCATGTATGGTTATAAGCAGACATGTCTTTCATGGAGCATATATCTGTGTGCAGAACCATCTAAGGCAGCTATCAGTTTGAAATCATTACTTTTCTGCTATACTTTTGTTTTTGTTTTTCATAATTACAAATATTCACAAAATAAACAATTAATAAACAATAAACATAAATCCACATCATTGCCTGAAAACAGTTTAAAATAACTGAGGATTTTAACTTGGATAAAGTTTATCCCAAGAACAATCCATCAAAGACCTTCAAATTTCATCTGATCAGTATTGTTCAGCACTCCTTCTAAGATGTCATTGAAATAAGTCCACTATCCTTCTTACTACTGATAAAATTAATAATCATAAACCAAATATTTTCAAAGGTAGATTGGCTTAATTCACTGTCTCTTTCTCTGCTAACATGATTGATCCCCTCACGTTCATTGCTTTGTTGTTGTATGCCTTCACATCATTTCTGAGTCTTGGGGACTCTAAGGGAAACCACTCATGAGCTTTTCTTGGTGAGAGTTGTTCTATTGGAGGTTGCCATTAACTTTATGTAGCTGAGACAGTGTGACTTATCTGAGGCCATAGAATAGTCTCCCAGAGCCCTAGTGCAATGCACTATGTGACAGAAACAGTTTCTATGTAGGGCACCTGCCTTGTCTAAAGTGGACTTTTCATATGGTAATTTAGCTGATTAAAAAGTGAATTTCTATTAGCACTCCAAAAATAACTTCAGTTTCCCCTTACTTCTGCCAGGTGTTAAATTCAAATTATTCTGCAGGACATTTGTTGATTTTAACATGAAAACAGTGTAGCAGGTTTTTTCCCCCAAAGCTAAGAATTGGGTTGCTTCACAAAATTCAAAGCCTGATTGATCTTCAAGAATTTCAGAAGGAATAATGTGCTAAAATCCAGTTCCTAGTCCCAATAATAATAACAATAAACTGTTGAATGGTAAGAGATCAACACTGATCCGATGGGTGTACTCTAATTGGGAGGACTGGCAATTGGTTTTAGGTTAGGGATGCAAAACCTATGGTCCTCAAGGTGTTCCTGGACTGCATGTCCCACCAGTCCTAGACAGCATAGCCCATGGTGAAGTACACTGAGAACTTCAGGCTAACAACATCTGCCAGGCCTCATGATCCCCTGCCCTGGTTTTGTCCTTTCACCCCTGAAATCAAGTGCTAATTCTTTATAGAAGAAATTCTGCAGGCGGTCAAATCAAACACATTGTTACAGATGTTCCGAAACCACAGAATCAAATAAATGCACATTCTATGGATGTGGATTTCAGCATGCTTTGCCTCTAACCCTCTTTATACATGTAATGACAGATCTTAGTAAACCAAGAGCTGTGTGTGTGTGTGTGTGTGTGTGTGTGTGTGTGTGTTAAGTTACCAAAGCTCATCCAGTGAGCTTCATGGCTTCAGAGAGGACTCGACCCTGGATCTCTTAAGTCCCAGCCCATCACTTTAACCACTGTGCCACCATCTCAGTCTGTCCTAATGACAAAGCAATGTTCCTGGGCTGCCAAACAGTTTCAAGCAGCAATAAATAAATAAAGCACACACAAACACACATACATATTATTTCTCTTTCTAGGCTTTTTTTTTTAAATAGTAAGCACATTCCTCACTTGAATGCTTTTCTGATTTGCTTGTCCCTGAAAGCTGCAAATATCCCTTCTTCACATTTTGAAAGAGATGAATGGTTCAGCCCAGACAAAATATTCAGGGCAGGCTTAGAACAGTCACTTTTTTTTTTAATCCAGCGCACAGCATTGTATTCCTGTCTGCTGTTTATTCAGTGCTATTTTTCTTCTTTCTATATTAGACACATGGACAAGGCCAGCCAATCAGGGATTATGGAATCCCATCAATGTGGTTCATAACAAATCAAATTGGCCTGCATGATTACATCTCTGAAGGCAAACAAAAGCCAGTTTGGAATGAGAGCAATTCTTCCTCTCACTTCCCCAACACTTTTGATAAAATCACTGAAACAAAGCTTAAGTCCAGCCCAGCCCATCTTAGATGATGCCAAACATGTTCGTGAAATTATGAGTACTTCTGCCTCGGACCTGAAAAATATTGTTAGGCTTACTACACGGCTGTACATCACAACTAATATATGAACAGCCCTTCCATTTTTCACTGGTACCAGATGACATTTCCAGATAGTCATCTGCGGGGTGGGGGTGGGGGGAATTATCAGTATTTAAAGCTACTATCATGAATGAGTAAAGTGCTATACATTTTTGTAATTGTAGCAGTGGGCGGGATAATTGGCCAGATTTTCTTTGATCTTCCTCTGGTTTCGAGAGAGCAGTTGTTACAAATATCTTTCATCCCTTCCGTTAAATTGGAAACACATTTTTATGTAAGTCCTTCTGTGGTCAGAGAAACCCCTTGTGTAAAATCCATCTCACTCCTTTGACATATATTCTAGTCTCCCATTATGAGTGGTGCAAATTAAATGTCTGCATAAGAATTAAACTGTTTGCTGCATCAGATTTCGATTTTGTCTAGTCCAGTGATCTCTTTCTCACAATACGCAGACAGCTATTTCCAGGAAACATTCTTCCCATATCATTTGTCTCTTGTCTCACATATTCAAAGATATGCTACCCCTGAACTTGGAAATTCTGTTAATTCTTATTATTTAAAGTCTTTTACAACTCTTTCCACAAGGGATTAATCTTATTCCTTTATGTATTAGATTTTTATCCCACCTTTCCAGAAAACTGTAACTGGGGGCAGCTCACAGAAAGTAAAACCCAATGCAACAATTAAAGCCATCTTATTCAGTTCACATGAGAGCTGTATGTAGTGGTTTGAGAATTGGACTATGACTCTGGAGACTGAGGTTCAAATCCCTATGTGGTCATGGGAACCCACTGGGTGACCTTTGGCAAGTCACACTCTCTCAGACTCAGAGGAAGGCAAAAGCAACCCCCCTCTGAACATATGTTGCCAAGAAAATCCTGTGATAGGTTCATCTTAGGGTGCCGATAAGTTGGAAATGACCTGAAGGCACACAACAAGAAACAACAAATTCATTTGTTGTATATTGTATTTTCCTTGTTGTTACCCACCTCGATCCTCAATAGGAAGAGGTGGGATATAAATAAATAAATAAATATTTATTTATTTATTTATTATTCACATCAAGCAGTCCTATGCAATGTTTTTCTGTAGCATATTCAAAATCAATAGAATGATACAGATTATTTTATTTTCCTGATCAGGTTTGTGAGGCTCCTAGCAAATACCATTCCCGATGTAACTCAGTTTAAAGCCCTCCTAATCAGGTTTGTACACTCCTAGAACAACCTGAGAGATGGATTGCCCCTCAGGTTGTTCTAGGAGTGTACAAACCTGATTAGGAGGGCTTTAAACTGAGTTACATCGGGAATGGTATTCCGGTGGGTAGGGGGACAGCCAGTATTGGAGAAAATAATAAATCAGGTCAAACTGGGCCAACAGTACAAGAACCCACCAGTAGGCAGGAAAAAAACCAAGGAATCAGTGGCAGAGAATGATCCATGCTCTTAGAAGTCTCTACCCCAATGCACAGAGCATGGGAAATAAACAAGATGAACTTGAACTCTTTACACAGGAAGGCAAATATAATGGGATAGTCATCACTGAAACCTGGTGGTGATGAGTCATATGGTTAGAACTGGTAATGGGAGGGTATAACCTATTCTAAAGAAATAGACCAAATAAGAAAGAAAGAACATTGGTATTGTATGTCAAAGATGTGTGCCCTTGTGAGAAGATCCATGACTTAGAGAATATGTAAAACAGGTTGAAAGCATTGGGTGGAAAAGGGAAGAGGAACAAGAGTAATCTCATGGGGGGGGAGGGGTGGGTGGGTCTACTATGGGGCCCCAAGCTTGACTGAAGATTTGGATAATGACTTCATAAAACTGTCCAAACATTCAGAAAAAGAGCACTATAGTACTATTGTATGAGATTGTGTGAATGTGATATGTATTTATTTCAACAACAACAACTTTAAGGGAAATAAACATGCTACTCTGATCTGCTTTGGTCAGACCTCACCTGGAATACTGTGTCCAGTTCTGGGCAACACAATTCAAGAAGGATGTTGACAAGATGGCAGGCACAATGGAGGCCAAAGAAGGGCAACAAAAATGGTCAGTGGTCTGGAAACCAAGTCTTACAAAAAACAATTTAGGAAACTGGTTATGTTTAATATGGAGAAGAGATGATTGAGAAGTAACATGAAAGCTATCTTTAAATATCTGAAGGGTTGTCATGTAGAAGATGGCCTTGCTTTCTGCTGTTCCAGAGATTAAAACCCAAACCAATGAATTAAAATTACAAGAAAAGAGATTCCACTTAAACATTAGGAAGAACTTTTTTTATTGTAAGAACTGTTTGAGAGTGGCATAGATAACCTTGCAAAGGGGTGGACTCTCCTTTGGAGGTCTTTAAACAGAAGCTGGATGGAGATCTTTTGGGGGTAGCTTTAATTGTATATTCCTGAATGTTAGGAGTTGAACTGGATGGCCTTTGTGACCCCTTCCAACTCTAAGATTCTATGATTGTATGTATATTGGGGCTTTATCAGATGATGCAATCAAACCATTGATTCAAAACTATCACATAGTATGCTTTCTGTGAGATATCACTTCTGATTTCAGTTATGGCTCTATGTGTGACTGGTCCCCCATTACACTGAAAGAGAGAGAGAGAGAGAATTCCTGTTGCCCTTGGCGTGCTAACAGGTCAGAGAAAGCTAAGCAACAGTCCTTCTCTCTGACATGCTAGATTTTCAGAAACAGGTGTTTATATCTTGTGTGAGCATAAAGATAGATAGTTCTAGCCACCATATGAAGTGACACGATCCAGGAAGGTGTGCACCATCTGATACTCACAAATACATTGTCCAGTTCTTCATCAGCTATGGTAGTGCCAATGACCTTAGTTGTATTCCTGCATGAGATTCTTATTGGAAAGGAAAGTTACAGAACATGAACAGAGATAGAGGCTTTTTGTGTTAGCCAAGATGTATTTTTAAGCCTATATCAGAGTACAGTGGGCTCTTGGTATTCGCTGGGGTTTGGTTCCAGGACCCATCATGGATACAAAAATCTGTGGATGTCCAAGTCCCATTAAATACAGTGGATAGTAAAATGGTGACCTTTATATAAAATAGAAAAATTAAAGTTTGTTTTTTGGAATTTGTATTTTAAAAAATATTTTCAAGCATTGGATGCTTGAATCCATGGATAAAGAATCCGTGGTTATGGAGGGCAAATTGTATTTAATAAAAAATTGTTTTTTTAAAAAAACGTGCAGCCCCAAACTGGGTTTGTGTACGTACATGGAACTGCAAAGTCCAGACTCATTGTGTGATGTCAGAAAAACAGAAGAGGCTTGGCTGAATAAACAAACAATAAACCTGACCAAAGCAGCTGTCAACTCCCTCCCTCTCCCAATCTCTCTCATAACCTGCCCATATGTAGAGAATGCAAACACTCCATCCTTGAAACTATTCCCAGCTGCAGCTGCTGGGTATTCATAATAGATATCTAATTGCTTAAACTTGTGTGCTGTTTACAGGGTCAGTTTTCATGTCACATGGGGATGATTGTGCATTCTGAAGACCGGCTGGGATGCATTGAGCCCTCAGTGTTATCATATATGCCTCTGGCTTCCTTATTTTGAGAAACTGGGAATATACCCTCTTAAGCTCTTAATTTTGCTGAAATTTATTGATTTTTTCCTGAAATTTCAAAGCTGAAATGCAGATTTGGATTTTGAGTAATAAGGTTGAAATGCTTTAGACTTTGATTGTTTGACAGGCAAGAGGCATTGGATATGAAATCACATAAATGTGCCACCTTTTAAATATTGAATTCCACAGCATGCCATCTATCTGTTGCTGCCATATGCTAGATACTGTGGTGTGTCAGCTGTCAAATATTGTCAAATACTAAATACCATTGCATAGCTGCAATCATGTGTTCTCAGTCTCTCTTTATTATACAAGAAGAAAACTGTTTTACAATGTTGCTAATAATAATAATAATAATAATTCAGAGAATGTGTGTGTTTGTATGAGCCTTCAAGTCGCTTGTCAGTTTTTAAAATTAATTCTTATTACACAGTACATAATACAAATTGTACAATCCACATTTCATAATATACTTTTCTCACTTCTCCCCCTTCCCAAAAACAGCATTGAGGGAAATACATTCCAATCAAGTTAACAATCATTTTTGGAGATGTGGAAAAAAAATTAATTATATTTTTAACTTCTTCATACCCCATTTTACCTTCCACATTCTTAATCAATGTATGGCGACTTCCATGAATTTCATTGGGATTTCTTAGGCAAGGAATACTCAAAGGTGATTTTGCCAGTTGCCATCTCTGAAATATAGGCTACAGTACTTGGTATTCATTGGAGGTCCTCATCCAAGTACTAACTAGAACTGACCCTGCTTAGCTTCCAAGATGAGAAAGGATCCAGTGCCTTAAACACCCTACAACTAGAGTAGGCCTAATGAATCAATTTTTGAATTGTGAGTCTACACATAGGTAAATTCAATCAGTTCAGTAGCTCTGGCACCTTTAAGGTATTTAGTCACATATAGCCAAATAAGCCATCAAAACTTATTAATAATGTAGCAATCCAATACTGAAGATCTGTGAGTTGAGGGGACATAGCAAGTTGGGGAAAGAATTTCCAGTGGGCTGCATTTATTGTGGCACATATAGGCCCCTGACATCCTCCAAATACACAATTTGGGATGATTCCCCCCAATTTAAAAACTACTACAGACTATGGCCACTTTGTCCCCTTTTCTCTGACTCCCCTCCAAATAATCCCAAACACACAAAAATGCAAATAATAACAGTATTAGCCTAAATTAGCCAAGAACAAAATGGGAAGTGGCACCATATATCTCCCAATTTAATTTTAGCACAGAAATGTGGAGTTATCATAACCAAAATCATTTGAAAAAGAAAAACCATTTTTGAATGGCATTTTAATGGCCGAAAGTATACCTAACATTGATAAATTTATTCTGTTCCATCTTACCAAATCTTTTTTAATTTCACCCCATATTTTTTTAAAATAATTTTTCTCAAATAAATAAATAGTCTTATTGGCTATATTTATAGTGGTATGTCAGTCTTGAAAGATTGTGCCAAATAAAACTTGCAAGCTTTTAAAGAGCCACAAGATACTTTGATATTACCATTTCAGATAGTAGTTGGAAGCTCTCATAAGATCCCTGAACACAGAAAATTGGTGCATCAGGGAGATTGCTATTGTATAATTGTATGTTGTATGTTGTATTGTATGTTTTCCTCCTGTAAAACTCACAGGAGGAAATGCATGCATTGTATGGACATTATTCAGCTGCTCATTCAGCTGAATTCAGCATTCAGCTAGGTAAGCTTCTACCTGCAGTCTGAGCTGGTATAGTCCAGAAACAGGTTTATATCTCATCTGTTGTTTGGGAGAGTTAGATTTCACATAATGCAAAAGTGAATACTGTACTTTAAAAGTGAAAAAAAAAACCCAGTGGTTTAGTTCTAAATGAAACACATTCTCAGATAAATAGCACATACAATGTGTGACCTAATTTCTTTATGAGTGTCATTGCTAAGTATAGGAAACTATCTAAACATGTGATTTGTGAAAAGAAGGCATGAATAGAAGTTTAAATACTGAACTGCAGAATTTCTCTGCTGATTAATTCCAGTTTATTTCCCCCACCACATGGAATGTACAATCAGCTAAATTATTATTTTGAGCAAAGAGAGAGAACTTATTTCAACAAATGATTACACACCCCAGTGTGAGAACTGTAAAGTCATTTCCCCCCTCAGAGTGTCCTGTCAAAAGTATGAGAATATAACAAAATATCTGCAAAGACATACACTCAGTAGAATCCCTTACTATGAATAGCAATGTTCAGACATTTTGGCTGATTCTCCATCTCAAAACTCCTGTGCAGAAAATGTGTAGGTCAGAAAATGGCTGAGGTGACAAACAGATGCTAGTTTGATGGGTGTATTCCCCCCAAATTAATAATGGTACAACAAGGACATATTTCTCTGGTTCCAGTATACCTCAGTTAACAAAGTAGATATATACCTAGGCATTACTTCTTTAGTAGAAACTCTGCTTCCATAGGGAGAAATGACTGGAAAAGAATAGGAATAGGTTCCCGCACCACAAGAATAGCAGTTCAACGTGTTTTATTTAGAAAACTTTACTTCAAAACTAATAATATGCACATATGAAATGAAACTACTAGGCCAACTTACCCTTGGACAAGTAAACAAAGAAGAAGAGGAGGAAGAGGGGAAGAAAAGAGGAGGAAGAAGTAGAGGAGCAGGAAGAAGAGGAGGAGGAGGAGGAGGAAGAAGAAGAAGAAGAAGAGGAAGAAGAGGAAAAGGAGGAGGAGGAGAAAGAAACAGATGAAGAGGGGAAGAAAAAGCAGAAGAGGAGGAGGTGAAGGAGGCGCCCAACACCTCCCCCCGAAGAGAGCTTCATAGGCCTCTCGTTGTTCCCATGGCTGCTGCCGCACCAAAAGCATGACAGCAGTCACAGAGGCCCCCAACACCACCACCCCGCACATAGGAGAGACACATAGGCCTCTCTCTTTGCTTGTGTCTTGCCGCCTCACCAAACGCTGGCAGCAGCCACAGAGGCCTCCAACATCCCCCCCCTGCCGGAGAGAGCACATAGGCCCTCTCTTTGCTCTGTGGCTGCCGCCTGCCAAAGCATAGCAGCAGCCACGAAGGCCCCCAACACACACACCCGCCACCGGATATACCAGCTCAGACTGGGCTCTATTTGCTATGTGGCTGCTGCCTCTTCGCTGCTGGCTGCCTCACCTTGCCACCTGTTGTGCGCCTGGAGTGTGTGCATACTCCACTGGAGGAGTAAGAAGCTCAAGCTTCTCCTCTCTTGAGGCTGCCAACCCCTGCCAGCACTCACAGGGACCTGTGCTCGCCCTCACCATTAGGCAAGGGCGAGAGGGAGCTGGAGCCCCGGCCAACCCGAGACAATCAAGGAAACAGGACGGGACCGTGCCGCTTCCTTCAAACCCGTGAATGTCCCACTTTTCCTGGGGTATGGCAAACCCAGGAAAGTAGAATCTCACGGTGAAGTCAAAGGCTTTTCATGGCCTGGATCCATAGTTTTTTTTTTGTGGGTTTTTCAGGCTATTGGCCATGTTCTAGAAGAGTTTATTCTGATGTTTTTCACCTGCATCTGTGGCTGGCATTTCAGAAGATCTCTGAAGATGCCAGCCACAAATGCAGGTGAAACATCAGGAATAAACTCTCTAGAACAAATAAACTCTTCTAGAACATGGCCATATAGCCCGAAAAACCCACAAAAACTAGAATTTCACTCTTTCCGTGATTCAACTTTGTTTATTGCATCATTTATTCAGGACTCACTCCGTAACACAATACCAAAAGTCTTCCCTAGCTCCCTTCACATCCTCCCAATGCAGTGCTGTAAAAATATACAGCTAGATAGAGTACAAAGAAGAAAGAGGGAACAGGTTGCAGCAAAAGCTTTTGTGAAAAAGGAACTTCACTGTCAGAGGATTATTTACTGGTGTGTCTGTATGTTTATACTCATCCTGAGCTTCAAGACTTGAGCAGATCCTTGGATGACGGTGTATAATGGAAGTCAGCATTCATATTCAAAGCGGACTTGATGACAATAAACAACAATGTTTGGAATTCTCTAATAGAAAACAGTATCCATTCTGTAGAACTACAACAATCAAATATTCTAGCAAGAGTTATGTCTTGCAAGTACCTCTCAAAAATACAACTCCCATGAATCCATAGCATAGAGAACTGTGACAATTAAAAGGTATCAGGCTGCTATAACTGTGTAACATTAGGTACAGAAAGAGGTTTGTAAGTAATATAGCATGGATTCAAACTGTGTATTGTAGATATTCTGTGTTGAGGATGAAAGTTATTCCAGCCTGCACTTTCCAGCTACTGTGAGGTTTGCAGCTAAAATCAAAGGAGAAGGACAGTTTGAGAGTGGTGGTACGTATCGTCTTATCCCTGCTAATCAAAGGTCCAGTTTTCAACCCTGTAAGGCTGGATCCGCTACAGCACTGGGAAAATAATGCCCTCCCAAGCCGCTGGCAGTTCAGTGATGCAAACAGTGTGTGCATGGAGGGGGAGGATTTGCTTATCTGGCCCATAACCTGAAGTAGTGATTAGCTGGCTCGTAGCCGGGCTCTGTTTTTGTTCACACACACCCCTGCACACCATTTGCTTTGATTCATATTGATGCCTCTTAGCTACTTTTAATACCTAATCAACTCTGGATGTGACACCGAAAATATCTTGCAAGATGTTCTCTTGATGCGAGTCTTTCTGACTTGCAAATCCGCTCCTGATGATAGGCGCTCCTTTTAGAGACAGGGAATAATAATCCTTTTCTTCCCTCAATGGCACTGAGGTCATAAGGGAATAATTACAACAAATAATTGACTCATGCACACCTTTTGCTTTGAGAGAGAGCATTTGGCAGGGCTTACATTTGTGCATAGATTTTAAAAGGACCAATTTCCATAGCAACAGTGAGGATCGTGAAACATTATGCATGTCTGTGTACAGAGCTCTTTCTTCAAAATAAATAAAGAAATCAGGCAGTGATGAGCTACACTCTCAAAACAGTTGGCTTTGCAGAGCTATGAAAGGAAGTGTCTTAGAGAAGTTAAATTGATTTTATACTAAAAAAGATGAAACCAAAACTGGCAGAAAGCCTTTGTTGATTGACTCCTGGCCCATTCACATTCTTCCTGGGGGTATACCTCTGTGCTAATTTGATTTAATTTATGAATGAGCCTCCTTTATTTCGGAGCCTAACAGCCAACAAAAATAAGTACATATCTGTTAAATACTCTAGAGAAAAAAGGAGCCGTGAGAGCATGGGGTGGGTGAGGTGGGGGAATCTGTCAGAAGAGTCCAAAAGAATTGCATGTTCAGCAGTTTTAATATTCCTTTTGGTTCTACAGTAGCTCAGGGGTTCTAATATTAGCAGCAAAATTTCTACTGAAGTAAGGCAAAGGATGAGACGAAAGAGAGGAAAATGATATGAGTAGCCAGAAAGAAAATGACAGCACCTTGTTGAAACAATGCGAAATACATTTTAAAAAATAGGATTCACTAGACAGGAACCTACAGGATAAAACTGCTAAGGGAACTAATCATTCAATGATGGTTAACTTTGCTTACGATCATGCATGGAATGATCCAAGGTACTTTCTTGCACAAGAAGAATGGCAATGACTGGCAGTTGTGGCAACCAACAGTGCTGGGTGTCTCCAGTCCAGCTGCCCTCACATACGTCTACTTGAAAAGAGGTGGCCATCTGCTTCTCTACAATAGACAACTGTGAGCCGTATCACATGAGAAGAGAAATCCAAAATGAAATGGAAGAGTAATGTCTTCCGCCAGCCATCCTCCATATGCTGTTGTAAGACTTCTGTTTCTCTTTCAGAGGGAGATGTTGATTTAAAAAATGCCTTTTGTCCTGCTAGAAAAATCCATTTGGCAAAAAGGAATGTTTTTACAACCATCTCCCTTGGGAAGGAGAACAAAGGTATTAAGAACAGCATGCTGAGAAGCAAGGAGAGAGCCGCAACTCTGACAAACCCATTCAGCTTTCTTTTCTCATGCAGTAAGGCTCTTATCTGGGGGCTCATTCACATTACAAAAAAAACGGTTTTGAAACCAATTCAATCACGTGAAGTTCCTCCTACACCCCGAATCTCCACAAGCGAACCCGGGGCTTGCACACCCTTCCGTGTTAAATGGCCCTAGCGCGGTCTTTGAAATTGGCCGCAACTGCCGTTCTTTTTAAAAACCACCCGGGTCCTGGGAATGAGAACTTGGCCTCGATCACGATCGAGGCAAATTGAGGGAGGGATTTAGGTCAGAGGGTGGGCAAAGGGCAAGGCATTTCTCCCCTCATCGGAGGGGAGGGGAGGAGGAAAGAGCCCTGGGCAGAAGGGAGCAGGGAAGCATTCTTTAGGAGCCTCTTTTCCCTGCCTCTGCCCAAAGCCCTCTGTCGCTATGCATCTCCCTTGCAGGAGGATGAACGGAGCTCATGTCAGGAAACCCCCCCCCCTTTTCAAATGCAAACAATTTCTATTCCAGAATGTATGTTTAATTTTTAACCATTTTTTTTTGAGCGCACCTGCGCATGGTTATATGGCAGAATGATGTTTAATTTTTAACCATTTTTTTAGCGCACATCGCACATGCGCATGGTTTATATTCCAGAGGCAGATGGAGCCAGCTTGCACTTGCAGAGGAGAAGCACAAAGTTGCAACAACAATGTTACATTTTAACAATTTTTTTTGAGCAAATATGCGAATGATTTGTCTTCTTGAGCAGATACAGCAGGAGGCAAAGGGAAGCTAATGTTGCTTTTAAAAGCCAAAAAAAAAAAAAAAAGCATGGCAATCCCATCCTCTGCCTGGGACAGGGGCAATGGACCCAAAGCCCACAGGTTTAATAAAAAAGAGAGAGAGAGAGGCATCTCTCTCCCTGCTTACAGCCGCTGAAACCCCCGGTGCCTGGCCTTTAAAAAGGAGGACACTTCCCCTGATGCCCTGCAAACGTCCACCAGACTGCTAGCTTGATGGCAGGCCAATCTACAGAATGCATTCGATTTCTGCTCAAAATGCATTCGATGTTCAATTTGTAGTGGGCACTTGCTAACGGAGCGATTCGGGGAGGGCATCCGATCATCCCAGTCCTCCATGTCTTTTACCCCAGTATGAATGGGGTAAGTATCAAGTCTTTTACTCCAACTCTCAACTGTCAAGAACTTACCTTCAAAGCCTCAAGTCTCAAGTCTTTCATACTTTCAAGTTGAGTCTAAGTCTGAAAGCCAACTTTAATAGAAAGAAACAATGGCAGAAGGGGGAGTTTTCAATAATAGAAAATCAAGAAGAAATGTAGAAGTTACATTTTTTAAAATTAAATTATCATAGGTAATTTATCAAGATTGCATTTAGAAAAATGAGGTTTACTTAGTAGCACCTGTCACCACAGCACGTCGGAGAGCCTTCAAAGCATTTCCTAGAGCAGCAGGAATGCATTAGGCAATAGGCTGGAGGTGGGACCCTGACAGGAAGCAGGGGATTGCTATGATGCAAACATAAAGTACTGTACTGTTTGCGGTCACATGACCAGTAGCAAAAAGTGGATGGAGATGAAAGCATTGTTCAAGGGAGTAAAACTATTCTCTGGTTCCAAATGTTTTTCTGGAAGAAGTTAGGTGAGCAAGTTGGTCACTAAAATATACAAGTCATGTGTCCGAGTCAGTTGCATCATTTATTGCAGAATCAAGGTCCAACTTGAGTCATTGAAACAACTCGAATAGACTTGATTCCAAGTCCATCAACTCAAGTCATGCTCTACTCTATGGCTGGTTTCTTATCTCAAATGTGTCACTCCCAGGGTCTTCAGAGCCAAGGGAATATTGGAAAGATGGCTTGGGAAACCACCTGTCAAGAAAGCAAAGGTGATTCCCAAGCTTCAGGAGGATGCTCATGTCATTCTGCAGCACCCCTCTCACCAAGCAGAATGGAACCTCCATCACTCCAGCAACTGACACACTTTTAAGGTGGGTTTCAGGAGCTGGGTGAAAGACTTAAGGCTACAGTTCTAATACTGACTCATCTTCTGGGTAAGATGGTTTTGGGGCTTTAAAAGAAAAACCTGATGTCCATCCATTCTAAAAGCTTGAAGTGCCTTTCCTACTTCCTGACAATAAGCACTTTAAGCTAAATTGGTGCCTGTGGTTTTACCTTTTGACCCAGATCATCTTGCCCCCAACCATCTCTGGAGCTGAACTTGGCCTTCGAGCTGAGGGAAGTTTCTCTTGACTCAGAATAATTATAGATTTAAAAGAGTTTTGTTTGTCCAAACCACTGCTTGATGCAGCTATTTTCCATGCCTTCCAACTATCCCAATCTGGCGAGATATTTCCATTTAATGCCAATTCCATTTTCCAAGATGCTTTTAAACTGTCCTGGTTGCTTCCCTATCCTCCTACTTTCCCCTCCTTTCTTCCTGGTTAACTTTAATTGCCTAAAACAGAATTCAGAGTTCAAAAGTATTTGCACTCAATAAACTCAGCAGGAGGGAGAGGAAAGAAGGGGACAGAGTTTTTGCCATTCCCAGTAGGCTCATTTGAGCTTTCTGTTCTGCTTTGCTTCTTTCTTTTCTTTTTTTGGGCTTTCCTAAACCCAGTACATAAATTTTTGCTACGTAAAATAGCAATTTTATGTGTTTTTCCTCATTAATAACTTTTCTCCTCTTGTTGCTGGTGCACATCATTTTGAGCTTGAGAATCTCCAAACAGCGGGTAATGCAGACTCTGACTGAAACCTCCAGCATGGCAGAACCACCCAGCCTGTTTCAGTCTATTATTGAGGCAAAATCTCTCCCGCTGTTTATTTAAAATCTACATCTAGTCTAGTTCTCTAAGGCTACAAACTAGAGAAAAAGTCTCTCTCCCCCTCCCCCCCTCCCAATCTGTTGTATTGTGGCCTTGATGGTATTTTGTTTTGCTTGTTCTCGTCCTCAGTGAAAACACATTGGCAATTTAAATGAAAAATAAATGTGTGGTTACAGACCGCCAAACTGGCAGTTTATGGAGCCAGACTGGCAGCCTCCGAGGCCCCTGATCCGCCACTTTCCAGGCTGTGGGGAAGTGGCAAAAGGCCGCTTCCCCGAGTCTGGAAAGGGGTGTCCTTGGGGCTTCAAGCCCCAAGGACACCCCGCGGCGGCAGGGAGGAGAGAATGGGCTGCTTGGCCCCTTTCTCCCTTGCGTTTGCTGGGCGGCAGCCGTCTGAAGGCTGCGCCCAGCGACGCAAAGCAGCGCCGCAAACCAGGAAGGAGCTCCGAAACGGAGCTCCTTCCTGGCCCGTGCAAAGGGCGCATTAAGCGCCCTCGCGCGGAGCGATGTCGTCACGCCCGCGCCACCCCGTATAGAGGCGGCGCGTCGTGACGTCGTCATGGCGGCCCCATGTAGATGGGGCACCGCCAATTTTGTACGACCAGTCCGTACTAGGGTTAGGTGGGTGCGGAAGCCCGCACCTCCTAACCCTAGTACGGACTGACTCCGTACTTAAAGGCCCCTCTTAACGGCCCAAAGATAAATGCTTGCACTGTCTTTCCTTGTCCTTGTTTCCTTCACTATGAAATTTGTTCCATACCTATGCACCAAAACAAAAGCACCATCAGATATTTCGCTAACCTCCTCCATGCACTAAAAAGGTTCCTTGAAAATGACTGTGTAAAAATGCTTAGGGCTAACTGTAGGTTGCTTTGAAATAGTGAGAAAAACAATGAAAAGACAGCTTTTGTGGTCTAGGCATCATTACATTAACTCATCAGGAGAGTCCTAGGCCAGCTGACAGCATCATCATGGAGAGTGGGTAACCACCTTCGCTCCTAATTTTCCAAAAATCTAAGAAGGGGTGAAAAAATGAAATGCACAGATATAGGATGGGGGACACCTGGCTGAATGAAACTACATGTGAAAGGGACTTGGAGTCCAAGTAGACCATAAGTTGAATATGAGTCAACAGTGCGGATGCGGCAGCTAACAAGGCCAATGCGATTTTATGCTGCATCCAATAGAAGTGGCATCTAGAACAAGGAAAGTAATAAGTGCCACTCTATTCTGCTTTGTCAGGCCACACCTGGAATACTGTGTCCATTTGTTCTGGGCACCACACATTTAAAAAGGCACATTGAGAAACTGGGATCGTGTCCAAAGGAGGGTGACTAAAATGGTTGAAAGGTCTGGAAACCTTTGTCCCTATCAGGAACGACTTAGGTGAATTGGGGGATGTTTAGCCTGAGAAAAGAAGGTTAGAGGTGATATGATAGCCCTATTTAATATTTGAAGGGATGTTATGTTGATGAGGGAGCAAGCTTGTTGTTTCTGTTGCTCCAGAGACTAGCCACACGGAACAATGGATGAAAGCTCCAGGAAAAGAATTCCACCTCAACATTAGGAGGAACTTTCTGACATTAAGAGCTGTTCGACAGTGGCACACACTCCCTCGGAGTGTAGTGGAGTCTTCTTTCTTAGAGGTCTGTCAAACAGAGGCTGATGGCCATCTGTCGGGGATGCTTTTACTGAGAGGTCCTGCATGGCAGGGGGTTGGACTAGATGGCCCTTGTGGTCTCTTCCAACTCTAAGATTCTATGATTCTTCCCTCCCCTAATTAGTAACTGTGTTTTAGATAAGGAACCTATTTCCCTTCTTACCCCTACATAAAAAGAGGGGAGGAGTGCACACATTCCTTCACCTCAACTTTATTAAAAAGAAAGCACAAAATGAAAATGGGGTCTGGATAAGGATAGGTTTGCTGGAGCATCGCCACATTTTGCATTAAACATGGCATGTATCCTCAGATAAGTCTTTTAAAGATTTTTGTTTTCAGGTTGTGTCTCATTCAGAACTCTGGGGAAAAGGAAGCTGGTTGCCACTTCATAGCAAAAAATGAGGTCTTTTTAAATCGTTGTTGTTATTGTTGACACTGGTAGTGTGCCTCAGGTCATTTCCAACTTAGTCTTACACTCAAAGATGGAAAAAAGAATAGCGTCTTGACAGAAGAAGATTGGTTATTAAAGTTATATTAATCTGGTTAGAAATGACAAATTGACTAGATTTAGATGAATTTAAATAGATGGGGTATTACTGATAGAGTTTTTGGAGCAGGAACGAGGTAATATAGTACCCTACGGGATTTGAGATTTGATCTCTTGATATTTGAAACTATGTAAACAAGTAGAAGTGTAACCTGGGTAGTTTTGGAAGGTATTAGGGATTAAAAATACTATAGAGGAGAGGTTAAGTAATAATATAAGTATATTCGCACATTGGAGGCTGCTGTTTGCCTTGCTTGTGTTTTGTAATTGGGTGATAATTTTTGCAGCAGGAAAGGGAGGATTAGATTTGTAAACGTATATATATGTCCCTTCCCCTGAGGTTGAGAGCATGTAACATAGCCCAAGATCACCCAGTGAGTATAGATGCCTAATCTGATTGATAATCACAGTGAGAGACCTACAGAACCACTTGCTGACTAGCAAGTCAATACTTACGTAAAATCTAATTGATTCAATGGGACATTCTCTAACTTGGGGCTAGCCATAGTATAGGCCAAGAGGTTTAGATCATGGATGTCACTTGTGTCTATTCAGGAATGTTTGAACTGCAACTCCCATCAACTCCCAACCTCCTTTGGCTATATTGTTCCCCATATGACTATGTCCCCTTCCTCATGTTATCATTCTTCAAGAGTCCCCCAGCTTTTGTGTGTTGTTTCCCTAACCCAATCCTAAGGCTTGGTTACTAGCATTTACATCTCATACATGCTAACTGCAGCACTTTGATAACATTTTAGCTGCCATGTCTGGATCCTGTGAAATCCATCATTGCAGTCTTGTGGTGTACTTACTATATCTTCCAGATAATTTTAATGCATCACAAAACTATGAATCCCATGATCCCACAGGAGGCAGCCATGGCAATTAAAGTGGGATCAAAGTACAGTAAAATTATATTGGGAAAGAAAGCTAGGAGTTTTATGCTAAAATAGCAGGTATTTTTGTTTCTACATGTTTGCCTTTGACCCTGCCTACCTCGGATGGTGTCCCATACCTCCAACGTCTCCATACTCCAACATTTTCACAGAATAAAAAACTGGGACACCTGTGACATGCAACTTCAGAGTGTGGGCAAGACGGCAAAAAGTATTAATGAGGAAAAACAGACAAGCTATGAGATGCTTGCGCAGTGTGCTTTGCCTCAACCACTGAGAAGGGCAGATCCTGCCCACTTATATCTCTCCCTGCTGCTGATTAATTGAGCACAACTACTTTTGAACTTTGAACTCAGTTTTAAGGAACTGACATACGCTGAGAACAAAAAGAAAAAGTGGCAGGAGGCCCGGTACAAATGGGTGCTTTGTGGCACCCTGGGCCACAATTAGGGCTCCGGAGTGCGGAGTATCTGCACACCACCCAAGCCCAGCAACGGCGCTATCACGGCACCTCCCATACACACGGGCCCGCTATGGTAACACAAGCATTGTGCAGCGTCCGCACACAGAGGCACACACTTGCATCATTACAGCCACAGTGCACCAATGGTGCACTGATAGTGGTGGCCACCTGCCCCAAAAAGAACCCAATTTTAGCAGGTCCTTTTTGGTGTGAGGGAGCCCGCACAGTTTGCAGGCTCTCTTGGGAGCAAAAATGGGCAGCTCCAGCCCACCCTTTCGAGGCAGCTGTCGAGCACCTGAGACATTTTAAAAGTGGCTGAAAAAATGGGAAAGCAGAGAATTAATCAGGACCATCCCTGTCAATTCAGGAGGTTTATGCTTTCTGAAACTGAATCAAGACCTCAGGCGGAAAGAGGCTCCACACATTTCCTTATAAAGTGCCACTTGTACACAGGTGATGTTACCTACATAATAAATAAGTATAAATGATAACCTAGAAGTGATTATTTCACACTGTAACATCCAGATTGCCCTGTTTTTTCAAAGGCCTAGACTGAGTAAGTAATCATGCCTATATTGGAAGTTTAAATGTTCAGCCTTCTGTTCACACTCTTGAAGGAATAATAACATATGTGATTTAGTATGCCAAGATGGCCTGATAATTTTTTCTACCTTTAACCTAATTTTTTACAGCAACTAATCTTAATGAAAATCAATTTTCATGGGGGAAAATCCTTTGTATTTATCTTCACAATCACATGTGTACACAAACATTCTTAAATCATCCAAACCCATTTTGGGAAATTAGTCAAATCCATAAAATAAAATATGTTGAAATGAATGAGTTAATGCTGAATATGTCAGGTGGCATTCCCAATGGATACACTGGGAAAAGGAAATGAAAAGTGAGTTTGCTTATAATAAAACTCCTTTTACTGGTGCAGTAAAGAGTATCTACCTTTTGAGGCAGTAATAAAAGTGGCTCAGCTTGGCACCCTGAGCAAAAGGAAAGATCACTGACAAACTAAATAGCCTATTCTGCTTGAAGAAAGCAGAAACTGGGGTGATCTGCCTAAGGGACTGCTGGAAAAAGTGATGCACAATCAAGATTTTAAGCAATGTGCTTTTATTCCAATAGTTTTTCAGTTTCTGATTATAGAAAACATGCTTGGGAAGTGGAGCACACACGTGCGCAATGGCACACAAACCTGAAAAGAAAATGTTCTGGTAATTTGTAGACAGAAAGAATCCAAACTAACACAGAGACATTTCATCTACTTTAATCATCATAGTTTCATCCTAGGATGGATTTGTAGTCGGTAAGGTACATAAAATTCTCTGCTATAGTTCAGTGGAGAGTGCTAGAGCTCTGATGTAGGTCATTCTAAGCACCTCATCAAACTTCTAAAACAACTTTTAAAAGTCAATATGATTCTAGGCTGCATCACTAAGACTATAGCATCAAGAAGAGAAGTAATAGTACCATTCTATTATGCTTCAGTCATACCTTACCTGGAATACTGTGTCCAGTTCTGGACATCACAATTCAAAAAGGATGTTGATAAGCTAGAGTGTGTCCAGAGGAGGGCAACCAAAATGGACCAGAGGAAGATGACCAAAATGGTGAAAGGTCTGGAGAGGGATGGTTTAGGGAGCCAGGTGTGTTTAGTCTGGGAAGAGAAGCTTAAGAGGTGACATGTTTAAATATTTGAAGGGATGTCATATTGAGGATGGAGCAAGCTGTTTTCTGCTGCTCCAGAGACTAAGAGCAATGGATTCAAATTACAAGAAAAAAGATTCCACGTGAACATTAAGAAAAAGTTGCTGATAGTAAAAGCTGTTTGGCAGTGGAATATGCTGAAAAGTGGTAGAGTCTCCTTCTTTGGAGGTATTTAAACAGGGGTTGGATGGCCATCTGTCAGGGGTGCTTTGATTATGTCTTCCTGCATGACAGGGTATTAAACTGGATGTTCCTTGACCAGGTCTTATGATTTTATAAACTACACATCCCAGAATTCCACAGTATGGAACCATAGCAATTAATGAGATATCAGATTCCTATAGTTGTGTAATGAAACGACTTACATTTGACTGATCAGGACTCACCCACAACACATGTGAACAATCCTAGGAAGAAAATAACAGTTAAATGGGATTTCATTTCAATTCTAAAAGAAATTACTTTGTCCCTCCACATTTGCAGATTTGAATTTTGCGGATTTGATTATTCACAGATGTTATTAATATGTTATCTCTAGGAACATATAGGTCCTCCAGTGCAACTCTATGGTCAACTTTAGCCAAAAGCTGCACTGGAGGACCTAGAGATTCCTAGTGAGAACACTCCACTAGGTATTTGTAGCTCATCCAATGCAGTTCTATGGTCAGTGTATGGCAGATGTTGACCACAGAGTTTGCACTGGAGGACCTAGAGATTCCTAGAGAGGTGTTCTCTCAGATAAAAACATAGTGTTTTTGTTATTTGCAGGTTTTTCACATTCACGGGGGTCCTGTGCCCCTAACCCTAGCAAATGTGGAGGGACAAGTGTATTGCTCTATCATATAACTTATTCCTGAAATATTACACTGAAAAGAAAAGTGTAACACACTTCATTGGAGAGTGGTGAAGTCTTCTTCCTTGGAGGTCTTTAAGCAGAGGCTGGATGGTCACCTGTCGGGTATGCTTTGATTGAGAGTTCCTGCATGGAAGGGCATTGCACTGGATGGCCCTTGCGGTCACTTCCAATTCTACGGTTCTATGATTCTATGAAAAATAAGAGACAGCTTCTGACAAAGTACAAATGTTGCTCTAGTTATAAACAAATATATGCATTTCATAGATAAATTTATTAGTAAACATATTAAAAAGAGAACATTTAGAATAAACAAATACAGTGAGGGGGGAAAAGCACAGCATTTTCAGACTAACAAAGAAAAATGAACATATGATCTGGGCCAAAAAGATAGTAAAAGCAAAAATGCATGTGGCCTTGTGTGATGGGTCTTTTACTGGACTTCAGAGTTCAGGTGGGAGATTATTTGGATGTTTATTTGTGTACAAACATGGTTCAGATGAACAGATTTTGCCTCCCCCAGATACTGTTGTTGGAAATTCCCATCACATCTTACCACAAGCTGTGCTGACTGGGGCTGATGGGTCTTGCAGTTCATCAACCCCTGGAGAGCCACAAGTAATCCAAACCAGGGCTGCTTCACATTACATAAAACTGTAGCACTTTGAGACCATTTTAAGTGTTGCCTCCATTCTTTGGAATCATAGGATTGGCAGCTCAGGGAGAAGCATGTAAAATCCTCAACCAGAGAGCTCTAGTGCTTCCACAAACTACAGACCCCAGCATTCCACAGGATTAAACCAAAGTAGTTAAAGTAGAATAATGGTGCTATAACTGTGCAGTGTGAAAAGGTTACTCGTTTAAATACCTCTGCTGGGACACAAAGGACTGTTTTTCTTGGAGCCTACATAGGTGCAAGGGGGAGAAAAAACAAAATAGCATGAATCACCTCTTACTGCTAAAGAAATATTCACATTCTCATGTCCAAGAGAAGCCAGCATTTTAAATTTTATATTGCACACCAGTTTCTAAGAAAAAGCTGGTAGGAGGTTTCTAGGGATGCTCACATCTTCTACAAATGTGACTTCTGTGCAGAATGTAGTAATATTAACATGCAAGATATTAATTAAAGTTCTGTGGCCTTGATATGAAAAACAGCTTGAACCACCTCTACAGGACTCTTGGCTACTGACTATAGTGAAAAGCATGCCATCTGACAAGTTGCCAGAGCCAACGTGCTGTTCCTTAATTGCATTAGAAATGGGGAGTTAGCAATTTTCATGCCAGATTGGCATTAGTTTCCACAGTTATTATGATATACCATTTTAATAGTCCAGATCTGGAATAGAGGAAAAATGGGATGGGGCCATAATGTGACTTTGCCCATTAGAAACATCAGTGAAGCTTCATGTTAGGAGAAATGTAGATTAATATATACCATACTTCTGTATGACCCACTTTTAACCGAGGGGGGGAAATACTTCACTCAGTGCCATTTCTCAAAAGTATTAGAAATATTTGTTTTATTCTTTGTTGTGCTCCCATACTACGTGATACTGTAAAATCACTAAATGGTTTACACTGAAATGCATATCTAATACAATATAAGAACAATATAAAACAGCTTAGCACCAATGTAAAAATAGTAATTAGAAATACTCCAAGAAGCAATATGAAAACAGAGGAATCATAATCTTTTCTTGGTAGGGAATGCTTGAATTAACAAGTATGTTTCCAGAAACTGCTTAAAGCTAAACAGTCTCCACCACTTGAATTAAAGAGGAGATGGTATTCCAGAGGATGGATACCACCCTGAAAACATTTCTGATGTTACCTGATGACATTATATTGGTTGCAGAACAATCAATAGGGCCTTGCCTGGTTCTCAGGGGTTGGTTGTGTGCATTTAGGCAGTGGTCCCCAAACTATGCCTTTTAAGAGATTTTGGATTTCAGCTCCCAGAAGCCTCAGCCATGTTGGCCAATAGCCTGGGATTCTGGGAGCTGAAGTCCAAAATCCCTTAAAGAACACAGTTTGGGGGGGTCTGCTAAGCATCTTGGTCTTGAAGTGTTAACATTTCTGAAAGCAAATATGGGAATGATTCGTGCATCTGATAACACTCATGTGGTTATGACTTAAATTGCAATGCCACTCCTGAGTAGAATTATACATTGTAGATGTTATTTCGGAAAGTTTGGATGACTTGTTGCTTTTGTTTTTGTTGTTGTGTGCCTTCAAGTCTTTTGCAATGCATGATGACCCTAAGGCAAACTTATCAAGTGTTTTCTTGGCAGTGTAGAATTAATGCAGTTTGACATCACTTTAATTGCCATGGCTTAATGGTATGGAATGCTGGGATTTGTAGTTTAATGAGATAGTTAGCCTTGTCTACCTGAGAGTTCTAATGTCACAATTATTTACAAATTCCAGAATTCAATGGCATTTAGCTATGACAGTGTGGCAGTAGCCTAGAAAGTGATCAAAATGGAGCTATATTACACCAAATTCAGCTAATGGCTTCTGTTACTGTGATGGTGAATCCAAATCAAGTTTTACTCTGCAAAACTGGTAACGTATCTGTCCAAGATGCTTAATGTGATCCCTAAAATAGTTTCAGCACCTTGGGCAGCTCTTTTAAAACTCAGGCTTAAAACCCCAACAAGTTTTGCTGTCCCATTAATATGAGACCTACCACCTGGTTGGACTGGAGTGTTTGTTCATTCATTCATTTTCACTTGATTTCATTTTAACACTGGGCTTGTTCCAAGTATAGCAAATATGACTGTTTTGCCTTACATGCCATAATCCTGAGCATGTACAAGTAAGTGGTCAGAAACTGCTGCTTAAGCAGATTTCTCTCTGTTCTTTCTTAGTTCAACATTAGCAAAATACAATGGTGGGATTTCTAAAAATCTAATGCACCTGTATCTCTTCCCTGTGCAAAATCTGTGATCCACCCACTCTTCCCCTTGAACTTCTAATGGCTACCCCTCCAGCCTCCTGCATGCTGTTTTGCACAACTGGGTACCAGTTCTACTGTTTACTGGTCCAGAGGGAAGCCATATTTTTAATTCACCTCTCCTTGCAGATCGATCACCTCACACACCATGTGGCACTTGTCAGAGGCAAGGAGACCTCAGTGCTTTTATAGAGTGATCAACAGGAAAGAGGGCAAATGGAGAGCTGGGTAGCCCCTACAATTCTCCCCCCTGGGTTTTTTGTTTGTTTGTTTTTGTTTTTGAATATTTACAGAAAGTATTCTGGCTTTTTGCTTCTTTCTTAGCAATAGCAATAGCATTTACATTTCTGTAGCACTTCATACTGAACTAAGCATTCCCTAATCAGTTTACAATCTGTAAGCCAATTGCCCCCAACAAGCTGGGTACTCATTTTACACCTATGAAAGGATGGAAGACTGTGTTGATCTTGGAGCCTCTCAAGATCAAATTCCCATCATTGTGGCTGCAGCAAAGGAATTTAATCACTTCACCACCAGGGCTCCTTCTTACCTATCTACTTCTCCCTTCTTCAAGAAAATAGTTGTACTTTTTGCTCCCTTTGTCTGAGAAAGGAGCAGTCATGGGTAGGCCATCAACCCCAATAATGGTTGCTTGCTTATCTCCACCCATGAGAGCCAGCTTTAGAGGCTCTTGTAAGTGAGTATAGCATACCTCCTTTTGTATGTCACCTTTCCTTTACAAGAGTGGATTTCCTAACACAAGAGAGAGATATTTTAAATTTTTTAAACTTTACTAGTTTTCATTTTTACTAAGGACTTTATCACACCTGGCTCATAAGGCACTACAATCCCATTAGTCTAACAAACACAAACATACCATCATTATCACACTGTTATTCCAATTAGCCGTGGTGCTGCTTCTGTCCCAGCCTCTGTCTTCCACCTGCTGGCTTCTATAGCCTCAACTCCCTTCCCTATGCCTGTCCTAATATGCCCTTCAGTATTTTTATTTTTAAAGCAAATGTATGATCATGGCAATCCAGGAAGGAAGGAAGAAATTGGAAGGGGGAGAAAAACGGCCTGTTTGGGAATAGCGAGAGAGGGGAGAGAGAGGAAAAGGAGCAGAATCATGTCCACTTGCACTATGTGACTGCAGTATTGGGACTTCTTTGGGAAGGACTTTTCACACATGCATCAACAGTAGAAAAGCAGTGCAATTGGGAGGCATTGACAGATTTTGTCCATCAGTGAGAAGGACCACTCCAGCAATGGATGGAGTACAGACCAGCTACTGGACAGATATAGTGTCATATTATAAGACACAGACACAGCCACTCCTATCCTGCTTTAATTTCACTTTTCAAGCCTCATATGCTAAAGTCCTAAGATGTTTTCAACAACTTTACTGATTTCTCTATTTTACTTTATTAGAATGTCCTGACTACCTTTTCTTGCCGGCTTCAGTCTGCATAATATAAGTATGAACTATTCCAACAATGACTGCACCCATTCCATGGGAGCACACTGAGAGGCCTGTCTTCTTAAATTCTCCAGAGGGCCATGGAGACCAATAACCCTGATCCTGTTAACAGGACAGACCCTGAGCCTCTCTGTTCAGTGTTTTTCTGTTCCCCCTCCCCAGCAACAAAGAACATTTTTATTGAATCACATCAGACCAAAAAAGTTCTGGAAGAAAAAAGAACACACATGAGATTGTCCATCAAGACTCCTGGGCAAAAAGATACACATAATAGTCTCATGGCAGCCTAGCTCTGAACTGGGTGGATTCTCCTTCACTGGCAGTATTTATGCAGAGGCTGACATAAAGCTGCCCACTGGCTTCAAACTTAGTTGGAAGGTCCATATTGTCTTTGGGTGGGATGGTGTAGCTCCTTAGAAATCCTGTAGAGGGAAGTGGTGCACATGCTCAGCACAAGATAGCATCCAAATGGCATAGACATGTCAGCATCTCTTTAAGGGAAGAAAGACAAAATATCTGTACAACTTGCAGCTTTTCCTGTGGGCGAGACTGATTTCCTAGAGCTATCCATTTAAAAATTAATAACAGATTGCATGACGTGCGTCTATCTGATTTCAGCCAAAAAATGCTCTTCCCAAAGTAGAATCAGGAACTCATATTGGCAAGTGCAGACTTGAAGGGTGAAATGGGGCCATAACTGTGTGCTGAGGAAATCTGAACATGAGCAGTTCTGTGGCATAAGCATACTATACAGACAGACGCATTAGATACATCCATTGCTCTAAGCTTGATCGGCAGAAAATAACCTGTATAGCAACTTGAGTTGGGAAAAACTATCTTGGCCAATAGCCATGCTGGCTGGGTGATTCTGGAGTTGTAGTCCAAGAAAGTGAATTTTCCAAGTTTAAGGAAGTAGAGAGTATTTTTACCAAGATGCTACTGTACACTATTAAAAATTATAGCCAAAGAAATCCTATCATCCTTTTTCAAATAATGCATTCAATGTGGGCAGTAAATTTGACAGCATGTTATTTTAAAAATATTAAAAACTTCATCATTTAGATTAACCTATGTCCTACAGCCCTTCAGCCCATTCTATAATGAACTTCTGGATCACTAGCCATCCCACTTTCCTATATGGCCACCCCTTTCCTTTCCCTGATGCAAATTCTATTCCAGGCAGCCACATTTATGGCCAGGACTGCCCATAAATTGAAATAATAATGGCCCAGGCAAGGAACATTTCCAGTGCCCTGTTCCATTTATTCAACTTTAAAGACCTGAATTTTTGTTGTGATGTTTGCATTATTTATTTATTTAAATTATCTGTAGACCATGCTTTAGGCTAAAGCCCTCCTGGCACAGTTTCTAGCATATAACCTTATGATATGCAAGCAATGAATTTTAAATCCCTAGAACACCATTGTAAGAAGATGAACAACAGCAGTAAGGCTAAAATATGTAACACAGGCTTGGTAAAAACTATAAGATAGAATAAATAATGACTCCTTAGAAATGACACCAAATATGCAACAATTTTACCAGATCTAAATCTGGGAGGAAGCAGTTATACACAAACACGTCTTTGGGGCCCATTGTTAGGGCTGATGGGCCTTGATGTTGATGCATTTTGACTGGAACAGAATTCCACAAACATGGGGTAACTGACAAGAGGCCTTCTTTCCTTCATGCATGCCAGCTGCACATGCACTGGGACTTATAGAATCATAGAATCATAGAGTTGGAAGAGACCACAAGGGTCCATCCATGGATTTGGGCATCTACGGACAGCAAGCCCTCATTGTCCCCAATGGCAGCATGTGCACGTGGCTGCCCCGTCATATGGGACAGTCCCCATTGTCACCAGTGGCAGCACATGCACACAGCTGCCTTAAATCTGGCACCTCAATGATGACTGATTTGTGAATGAGTATAAAAAGCTGAGCACAATCACAAATAATTATAAATTCTTTGAACCAAAGAAGTGATATGTATTTTTGATTTGTAATAATGGAAAATAAAAGATACATAGATTTATCAGAATTAACTATATTTGTCCTTGTCTATGTGTGCAAGAGAGTGCACTGGGGACCCTAAATTTGATACAAGCACCTGAGTCTTTGAAAGCCTCTGCAGCTATTGATTTGTGTTAGAACAGAAAATGTTAACTCATAAATGACTGTATAATAACCCTTGCAGCAACCAGACATTTCTGTAAGGATCAGTATTGGCTGACACTTTTTGTCTAATCTGTTATTTGAAAGATAAAGTTGTCCCTTGCTATCCATGAGGGAATCCATTCCAGACCCCCTTCCCCCCGCAGATAGCAAAAAACACAGGACCTTAAGTCTTGTTCTTTTCAATGGGCATGGGTGCATGCCTGCGGCTGCATGCACATACAACCGTTGAAGAAGCCGGGGTTTACCATACACGGAAGCTCAGATCCATGGACAGCAAGTCCACAGTTGATATGGGCATGCTGTACATTAGACCACAGAAAGTAATTCTTTGATTGAAACTAGTGTCCAAAACACACTGCAGAAATAATCCAGTTTGAGACAAATTTAACTGCCCTGGCTCAGTACTAGGGAATTGTAGGGAATTATAGTTTATTGTAACACCAGAGCTCTCTGACAGAGAAGGCTAAATGTCTAAAAAAAACCTACAGTTCCCAGAATTCCCTAGCCTAGCACAGAGCCAGGGCAGCTAAAATTGTCTCAAACTGGATTATTTCTGCTGTGTGTTTTGGCTCTAGGATTTTTAAAGGAACCAAGTGGTTTTAGAAGATTATCAGATGTGAGGAAAGCCGGGAGTGAAAAGCATAGTCCCGGCAAAGTCATGTGATCACACTGAAGATTTTCAGACACATCACACTTATCCAGGACTTAGCCCATCAAGATCCAGAAATGCTCTAGCAACAAATCATTTGCAGGGAAGTCCTGGGAATGGTTTGTTGCTGGAGCATTCCTGGATCTTCATACGTTAAGTCCTGAAGAAGCGTGATGTTGTCTGAAAATCTTCAGCGCGATTGCATGACTTTGCCAGGAGTATGCCTTTTTCTTCCTTGATTCCCCCCCTTCTGATAATCTCCTTTCATGATTGACCAAAAAGATGTCTACAGATGCCACTACATTATTTTGTCACTTTCAGAAAACCAATTCTCTTTCATTTCATTTAGTGACTTCAAATACCAACCACCACAGTGAAAAAATGCTCTTCCCAGTGCTTCATTTTTCAAATTACTGTTGTTCTCATCTGTAGAGAGATCTTGTAGCATCTTTGAGACTAACTGAAAGAAAGAAGTTGGCAGCATGAGCTTCAGTCTACTTCCTCAGTTGCACTTAGTGGAGTAGAAACCAGGGACAGACATTATATATATACAGTACTGTATATGCCATTGGTATGTGAGAATGACAATTCAAATTCAAAATCCTTTGTGTATGGAAATGAAGTAGCAAGTCCAGTTTTAAGGATGGTTGTTAGTGAACAAAGACATTGGGAACTATCCAAAGTGTATGGTAATGAAGTGGCAAGACCAGTTTGGCTTTGGCTATTAGCCTGTAGGTGGGGAGAATAGATGAGTGTAGGATGCCCCCCTGAGGGTGGGGTCAGGTAGTGTTGAAATGTATGTAGTGACTAGTGAGCCAGGAAGCCATTATCCCTGTTCAATCCATTGCTGAGGGACTGTAGTTTATGTATGAACTCCAATTCTGCTGTTTTTCTCATCTGTTCTGTTAAAACATTGTATGAAGGAACACTTAGACATGCCTCTTCAGACATATGTTCCATTGTGTCCAAGGTACTTAATATCAGCTAAGGAGTAAGACGTCTGCACATGGGGACTATGTTGCTTCATAGCTTGAGTTCCTATAGTTTTTGCTTCTTGAAATATATATGTAGATGATGGTGCATGTACATGTGTACTCAAAAGTTGTTAGGCACAACCTACTTCAGTAGTGAAACTGTAGTCCTCCAGATGTTGCTAGACTATAACTCCTATCACCTATGTCCATTGATGATGCTGTCTGGGGCTGATGCAGACTGGACGAGGGGGCAAAGTCTTGCTCTTGTAGGCTCAGGCAAAGACAAACTGCTGCAGTATCCCCTAGTTGTGTGTTCTTCTGCTTTGATAATATCTGCCATCTTGACTGCACTCCAATGTTGCTTGGCCACACGTGTCCCTGTTTTCATCTGTGAAATGTTGTAGGGCATGGGAAATGAGTACATCAATTTTTATTTTTAATTGGATGGGGCTTTCCAAGGGCTGTGATGTTTGGTGATTGTTCATTATCATTTTGTTTTCAAGAACTATTGTGTTGGTCAGGCCACAAATGGCTTAAATCAACAACACCATAGGGACCTCCCCCCCCACTCCCATACCAGCCTGCTCACATCCTCAGATCTGATGGAGAGACCCTTCTATGTGTCTCCCAACTATAGTGGAGACATAAGCCAAAATCCTGTTGGTCCACTATGTTGGCCTAACTATGCAATGTACACATTAGCAGGAGGAGGAGAAAGGGGGGCATGATGCAGTGGCCATGAAAGAAGAAAAGCATTGTAGAAATAGTTTGCATAGAGATGGCAAATTTTGTATATTTTTTCTCATTGTGTCTGCACAATCCTGGAAAAAATACCATGTCTAGCATTGTGGCCCAACAAGCTTCCGGCCATAGTTGACAGGCAACAAGAAAGGGGCTTTTCAGTATGTGAACCTAACCTCTGGAATTTTTTACTCAGACAAACTAGGTTGGTAAGCTCTGTGATTACATTCCACCATGTGGTTAAGACATCATTTAGGCACATTTATGATATTTATCAGCTGTTCCCTTTGTGATATTAATCTGCTTTTATTATACCAGTTTGTACTTTTCATTGTATTTATTCTTGGCTATAACCACAGTTAATCACTCTGAATGGTGAATAAACACTAGAAGCCTGGGATGTTAAGTTGTTATATATGTAAGAACATGCTCAACTTGCATGTATCTGTGTGTCTCAATAAATATCACAGAACCACAATATGTCACCAGTGACTCACTTAGAAGGAAATTATCGAATTATAGAGTTGGAAAAGACCACAAGGGCCATCCAGTCCAGCCCCCTGCCATGCAGGAATATACAATCAAAGCAATCCCAACAGATTGCCATCCACTACACAAGCTCATGCTACCAGCTTCTTTCTTTCAGTTAGTGTCAAGGTGCTACAAGGTGCTCCCTTTGCAGACTGATGGCAAGAGCTGTTTGACAGTGGAATATGCTGCCTCAGAGTGTAGTAGAGGCTCCATAGACTTTGCAAAGAGCTTCCATAAGTGAGAACCTCTGCATGTTCATTCAAGCTAACCCAGTGGCTGGTTTGAAGATGTTGAAGATGTTCTTATTCCTCCCAGAATAGGGAACTATGGGAGACAGTTTTTGGAAGACACAGAGGCTGCACATGCACCTGCACTGCAGAAATAACCCAGTTTGACACCACTTTAACTGCCATTGCTCAATGCTATGGACATCTGAGATTTGTAGTTTCATAAGACATTTGCCCTCCTTATCAGAGAGCTCTGGTGCCACAACAAACTACAGTTCCCAGAATTCTACAGTATTGAGCCACAGCAGTTAAAATGAAATCAAGCTAGATTATTTCTGCAATGAGGATGCAGACAGTGTTGCAGAGATGTTATCTTAAAGATGAACATTTTAAAAACTGGGGGTCTATTATCTTGTCCCAAGCTAAAATTCACATAAAATTTGTATGAAGAACATACAAAAAAGGACTTCAGGAGTTCTTGATCCTGGATGTTAGATTTGTCACAGTCCCCACTACTGACCCTTTTGAAAGCTTCTGATGACTTTTATCCACTAATGAACCTGTGAGAATGAAATTTCAGATGCTATTTCTCTGGAATAATTGTCTGATATTTCATGTGTTTTAACTAGATCAAGATTGGCTGTTGGGTGCATACAACAAAGGTATAACTTTTTTTAAAAAAAATTGGGATTACATTTAGTATGTTTTACCAACACCAAAATTTTCCTGATTCAAAATCTGGAGGTTTGTCTTGAGAGATTCAATGTTCTCTGCCTAACAAAGGGACTCACAAGGGATGGAGACATCCTGGATCTCAGAGGAAGCATATTTTTGTATTGCTAATGGAATTTAAATTTTTCTCCTGGGCTTGGAATACTTTCTTCCCAGTGCCACATAATCAGGAGGAGGATCCTGCCTACATAGATATCGCTCCACACCATCTCAACACCAGCACCATCTTGACAAAATGCAGGCTTCCATCATGTATTTTGTACATTTTGATTGGTCAACTAAAAGTATCACTGTTTTGTGGATTTAAGTGTGTACCTGGCCTCCACGGTTGTGCAGTTCTTGGGAGTTGGTTGACTGTAGAACTGTAAGGAGAGGCAGTTATGTGCTGTCTAATAAACGCAATGTTCAGGCTGGAGTCAGGTTAGGTGGGTGAAATTTTATTGATAGGTTTTTGTTGCTGTTGTTGCTGCTGTTGCTTCTGTATGTTAAGCTGCCTTCCTAATTCTATACAGCCATCTGAGCTGTTGGGAATGTTGGTATTCTGTTCTTCAAAAAACTTCATACTTTCTACAGAATAGCATTGCACACACAGCTACTGGGCATGTGACATGGTGAGATTGTATTGTGCAACACAGGCAAGATTTCTTAGTTTTGCACTGATGCAAATAAGTCAAATGCCACCCCTTCTATTTATATTTTGTGCTAGTTTATGAGATGGGCAATGTGTTTATTTTTTCTGCTGAAGTGCAGCCAGCAGATCAGATGATGCTGAGGTATTTTTATTTTTTATTTATGCATCTTCTGTCTTTATGCTCAGGAGCTGATTCTTCATGGCTTGCATTAAATATCCAGAGCTCAGAATTAATGCATTAAAATAATGAACTTATTTGTAATACTTTAAATTTTGGTTTGCAAAATAATGTAGCAAATTGTAACATCATTCTTTTTCTAATGACACATGTAGGTTGACATTGTGATCACAGGGTATAAGATTATAAAATGGATTTAGAATCTCATACCTTTTGGGATTAGCATTTATGGTTATTAACAATAAAATCTGACACCCCTTTCCTCCCAAGATCTAGCTTTTCAGACAGACATCACCCCAACCAAAGGATTTCCAAGGTGCCTGTTGTGTGGTCCTCATGGGATGCCTCGGAGCAAGCAGTTGTGGCGTGACCTCTCAAATTGCCTGCTCTTATCTGCCATAGATAGTGGTTCTGTTTTCCTGCCCACTGTCTCTGAGAAGTCCACCTTTTTTGGCATTTTACATTTCTTTCTGCTGTGAATTCCTTCCTTCCTTCCTTTGTTCCTGGTTTGACTGACATTTGTATTTCATTATGAAAGGCAGAACGTGCTCCTAACCTCCTACTGAAAGCAACTGATCAATAGATTGATCAGTATGTGACCCAATCCTATACTTATTTATCAAGACAGCAGTCCAAACTGAGTTCAGCAGGGCCTACTCCCAAGTAAGGATTGGTTTAAAATCATTCCCACTAAAATTCATGAACTTTACAGCTGTTTAACTCTGATCTAGTCACCCTGTGGTATAACATCCACCAAACCCCACATTGTCCTTGCAGCACTGCCTGCTGAATGAGTTATCCCATTATGGTTAAGTTGAATAGTTTTGAATGCAAAATGCTGATTTTTCCAAAGATTATATTGGTGACCTTTTGTACCATGAACTATTAAGCAAGCTTGCAACAGGCTGTGTCACTGAACATTTGTTCTGTTTTTATATTTTATATTTTGCTGAGTATAGCTAAATACAAATTCTTTTTTTTAATGTTGCTATTTTACAAATGGTAAAAAAATAACAGGTAAGTCCAGATCTGGATCATTACAACAGGAAGGGAAACAAAACGCTTGCTGAAGATTCCAAAATAATAAAAGAAAAAAAATCAAGCTTGGGTTGTTTCTTAGGCATGCTGGTTAACTGAGTAACAGGATACTCTCCAACATTTTACAGAGGAAAACTGGACCATACATGGCTAAGCAGCATCAGAGTGAGACAAGGTGGCAAAAGTTAATAATGGGGAAGAACACATAAGCTAAAGGAGAATGCAACAGTTGGTTTATGCCTGTGTCTACTGGGAAGAACAATTCTGCTTCCTCTACCTCTCTTCTCTCTCCTCCAGAGTTAACTGAGTATAATTTTTACACTTTGAACTCAATTTGCATCTGAAGACAAAGCAGAGTGTGGAGAAGGAGAAAGAAATGTGACATTTTAAAAAGAGCTAGAAACATAAAACACATTGAATTAACTGGGACTGTCTATGCCAAATCAGGACAGGGGAGATAGGGTATGAAACCCTTTTTGAGGGCCTATATTCTGTGGAGGCTTGATCCAGGAGCAATTTACTACCCTTCTGTTAGAACAGATTACTTGGCATTATTATACCCATGAGCTAGATAAAGAAGCAGCCAATGTGAAATGGAACTTAAGAGGATCCACCCCTGAGAAAGAGGCAAACTTCTACAATTCTTTTGAAAGTGCTCTTACTCTCACTAACCCACCCATGTACAGATCCATTTTGCTGATATTTCCTAGACATTTGACAGTGTATGCTGCTAGAAACCTAACAACACCACAAGGAAAACCTGGAGAGAATTCAATGCCCTACTGACATGGAGCTACCCGTTGCTCCTGATCTGTACTTAATAATTCCCTTCAATGAACGCCTTTCTCTTCGGCTGTCCTTCTGACAAATACTTACTTCCCCTTTTGGATATGACAATGACACAAAGTGAGCCCATGGTATTGTGCTACTGAGAAAGGGAAAGGTTATGAATGTTGACTTAAAACACTAGAAAAATCACACAAAGGGGGAAAGTAGCAAAAACAAGGAAATTGTAGTGGTTAAAAGCTACACACTATGGCCCACCATCTTGTTCACACAATAGCTGGGTTTCATAACTATGATCTTTGAAGTAGTATTTGTAGAATAAAAGAGGCATTGCTTTTCTCTATTTCCTCTGACAACCTTTATGAATGAAATCTAGTAATAGTTATTATTATTTTTAAAAATGGCAGCACCTGTAGCCAACAGCCTTTTCTCTAAGTGTGACCATTTTAGCCACACACAGGCTTAAGAGATTTCTTTTCCCATTTAGCCGTTTTTTCTCTTTCATGGTGACCCTCCCCATCCTACTTCCTGCATTAGACTTACTCTATTTATTATTTTATTCAAGCTTACTTGAAATTATATGCAGTTATATTTCGAAAACTTGAGACCACACAATTAACAACGTGTATTATCCAAGTAGTCATAAAGGACAAACCCATGTACAGTATATTGTAATAATCTAATCTAAAGTTATGAATGATGTATGAGTCTGAAATATAAATTAAAAATAGGCCACACTCTTCCTACAGAGTTAGGTTGGTGAGGAAACAAACTACCAAGTTACCATAACAAGTTCGAGATATAGACAAAGTGATGCATGTAGGAACATCCCAAAGCTTTTAAAGTTAAGCCTACTTAGTTGGCTGCCTTCCATGGAAATAGCAGCATTAAGCAAAAGAATGAGAGGAAATGAATAGAAAAGGTAATACTAGAAGAGAGTATTACTAATTGCTGGCTTTCTGATGCCAGAAATAATGCTTGTCTCCACTTCAAAGCTATGATTGGACTGGTGTTCCAATATTAGGACTAGGCAACCTCTAGCAAGTATATTTTCATTGGCATGGAGAGGGGAAGGCAATTGGATGATGTGGATCTTGAGAATAAATCTCTGTATCAGGGTAACTAGAAGGTCATAGAGGAAAATTGGGTTCATATAAGGACAAGAGGTGAGTTGGGCTATCACAGCTTGGAAACTTATTTGGCGTGTTTTTACTGGTGGCTCCCCAGTCATTGGGATGGGGAATCTACTCTTGATTTTACTCAGAGGTGAAAAGAAACTGTTCAAGGTGATTACAGGCCAGATGCGCAATTTGTGCCAATATTAGAGCTCGATACAGCGCAGCATCCATATGCGCCAAGCCCTAATATCGGTACCATTATGTCACAAGGCTGTGGCCCCATCCACACAGGGTGAAGCCTTGTGACATAAGGGCAACCAAGTGCCCACGTGCCTCTGGGTGGAAGAGACATCATAGGGCTGCATCACAGCCCTTGTAACAGCACAAAAAAGGAGCTACCTAGAGCGGCTCCTTTTTGATGGCACCTCTGTGCTGCAGCAGGGATGCGCAGCACAGACACAGGGCTTCCGGGACGGTTGGATGGCGCATATGCAGGGGCGTAGCAAGGGGGGGTTCTTGGGTCCGTACCCCCCCTCCATTAAGAAAAATGAATGGTGTGCTGCTGCGCCGCCGCACCAAGCCCATTATAATGGGGCACTTAGTCTGGACCCCCCCCCTTCCTAAAATCCTAGCTACGTCCCTGGCATAGGATGCTGCAGCACAGACATGGGGCTTACAGGGTGGTTTGGATGGCGCATATGGAATGCTGCAGCACAGACACGAGGCTTACAGGGATGGTTTTGGATGGCGATATGGATGCTGCAGCACAGACACGGGGCTTACAGGGATATGGTTGGATGGCGCATATGGATGCTGCAGCAAAGGCTTACAGGGATGGTTTGGATGGCGCATATGGATGCTGCAGCACAGACATGGGGCTTACAGGGACAGTTTCTAGCCACCCATCTGTACTGCCCCTAACTCTACCCACAAAATAAGATCCTCAGAGTTAGAGTTAGCTATGCACTGATTTCTTGTTTGCATTGTGGTGACTTCTTGTTTGTTTTACCTAACCATTCTTCTTGCATACCTCCAATTTGCAGCCATTTTCATCTTTTCCTCTGTCTTTTCCATTGGACTATGTATTTGATTATGCAAACCTTTTTGTAAATAAAACTACTTTTATATACTTTATAAAGAAGACTAAGTTTGATTCCTTTCTTTGCTAGACTCAGTGAGTGGAGGACTGGTTGTTGTTCAGCTTCTGCTTTGCCAATTTGATTGCTCTGGTTGAGAGAGCCACTACTGTCTCTCAGATTCCCATCATCCTCACCTTGTTGTTCAGAATAAAACCTGTAGAGCATTTATACCTCTGTTCCTTCACAGGTTCTTTGTGGCCAATTATAAATGAATACTACACACGCGCAATCACAATTTAAGTACAATGAACAAAACAAAACAACAGCAATAACTATACAACAGGTTATATCCCAAACTGAGCACATTTCCAATGTTTCAAAACTCCATGAATCCAATGAGGTACTGACACAAGACTTGATTGTAGGACTCCTCTTCATATGCTGGTCAGCAGTATTGCAACTTGGGATGCAAACTTTAAAATCCTAAATAAAAATACAAGATAGATGCAAATACACAACACAGTTTCTGCTGTATGGATTTTCACCTTTTATTACCTCCTAAATACATATCTGAAAATCTGACTCTCTTATTCAAGAGGAAAGGCGGCCTAATCTGTATCCCTGGCAAATGTAGCTCATTTCCTTTTCATTTCTCCCCTTCTTTTTGAAGTAGTAAATACACCTCTTCCTTTTGGGTCTCTCCATCCACTGGGCCAAACCAATAATTCATAGGAGTTACACATTCACTTCCCCATTGACATGGGAACCACTAGTGGTCAGTTCATTGGTCCATCTAGCTTAATAATCTACTAAAGTTACTGAAAGTGATTCTCCAGAGAGAGGTCTTTCTCAACAGGATCCTAGTTTCAGTAGAGATGTTGAAGACTGAAACTGAGACTTGTTACATTCAAAGCAGGTACTCTGCCCATCAGCTATGGCCCTTCCCCTGCAAAACTCCACTGTATTAGGTTGGAGGAACTGTCAGGGTATTCATAGAAGAGCCACTTTATGTTGAATCTTTTTGTAATTGTGTAAAAAGCCATTTCTCTGTAGGATGAACTGGGTTTATTGTCCTGTTATATACACATGTATTTAATTATGCAATATTACCCAAAAATTAGGTCAGGGGACCTGGGGCGCACCAACTGTATCACTTCAAATATCAGAGGAATTTATCAAATGGGAGGAATTTCTCTTAAATTTGAATGAAAATAAAGTGGAGCCAAAACGCATTCACTTAAAGTTGCTAGTTTCGCGCAATTACATGAATATGCATTGCATTCGAACTGGCTCCCCATTGCCTGAAAATAGCATGCCATTGCCCAAATTTGCACGTGGCAGTCTATCACACAATAACATGAAACCACATGTTTGCGTTCCGACTGACTTCCCATTGTCCGAATTTGCGTATAGTGGGTTAACACGCAATAACGTTAAATCCCATGATTGCATTCAGATTGCCATCGGATTATACTTCCAATTCCCCTTGTCTGATAAACTCCAGGTAAATTAGCTTTAGCAAGAGGCTTGAGTAATCTTTGGATCATTTGCACCAGTGTATACAAGTACTAACTGGAGAACTCCAAATTTGGGGTGAATTAAGAAGGTTTTATTTAGAAAAAAGAAGAGTGCAATCACACACACAAGATAGCAATTCAAACAGACACAGCATACAGAGCTAGCTCAAATGGAAATATGGAAAGGGGATAGTTTTTAGGAGATTGCAGTGGGGTTATAATTACTTGTCCAATGAAAAGATGGTGGAAAGGAAAGTCTGAGGGGGGACATGAACATACACAGAGTGTGGGTGTGTATGCATGCTGGGCTGTATGCTGAGTGTGCAGAGGTTCGATTTTGAAACTATATTTACTCCTTAAAAATAATCTCAAGTGATGTGCTATCTGGCCAGGTAACAAAGGTCCCAGGAATCGACAATGGGATTATGGATTAGTTGATGGCTTTAATTTTAGTTTTAGTGTAACAAAAATGGTGATTGGATTGGGATATCCCTGAGGATATGGGGATGTTTGGCTTACTGCTTTGGGTAACTTGCTCTCAAGTTTTGAGAGAAAATGCAGATTACTTGGAGGAAGAAATGAACATTTTAGATTTCATGGTTTTGTTTACCTGGACATTCACATGCCTCAGGGAAATATTTCTTTTTTTTCCTGGGAACCTAACCTAATGTTTCTAAAAGGTCATTGTAAGGAAAAGGAAACTAGTGGTCGGGTTGAACGGGCGAGTGGAGGGCAGGAGGACCCAGGAGAGAGGAAAGATAGAGAAAGGATGCAGATGGAAGGAGGGAAGCAATTAGGAGTGACACCTGAGGGGAGGGGTGAGGCCCTGGGCGTTCTGAAAAGGAGCAAGGGAGAGGCGCTCGGGGGGGGAGGAGAACAAGCGGAAGACAGGGACGCGGAGAGGAGGCGTGGAGAGGGAGAGAGGAGGTAAGCTCGGAGGGAAGAGAAGAACACCATGGAAGAAGAGATTACTATATAGGAGGAAGGGTGAGAGTAGGTCCGGTCCTCACCACTCACCCTGCCTGCCCTCGAGAGGAGTTGGAAAGAAGAGGGCAGCCTTGGAACCCTGAAGTAGTTAGCAGGAGGGAAGGGCTGGAAGAAGGCGAGGAGCCGTGGTGGGGGCTAAGGGAAGGGCACCAAGCAGGAGCAGTGCTACCGAGATGCCCCACAAGGGGAAGAGCCAGGAACCCGCCGTGGGATTATTGTCCTCCTCGTTCACACACCCTGTAAAGATGAGCCTAATAGCTGGTTGCATCCTGAGGAATGGAAGAGGTCCATAATGAGCCAGTGAAGTAACTAGGCTAGTGTTATAGTAGCTTTGGGACTTTATTTCTGTTACTATCTCCAGTGAAGTAACTGAGAGGTAGCCTTGTGTAATTCTGTAACCAGCAACTAAGAATAAAAGAAGGACTACAGGCTTGGTTAACAAAGTTATTTGCCTCGGTGTTTGTTTATAAAGACTTTTGAGTTGCAAATATGGAACCAGTCCCAGGGGCGGCACCTAGGGGCGGGGTGGCCCCACCCACAGTCACTGATCTCTCAGAAACATGCTATCTTCAAATATGAAATATGAAAACATGAGGATCCCATAATACAGCATGGGGCATGCAAGGGTGCTTAACATAAAGTGAAAGAATTGTAGAATTGCTGCATTTTATCTAGCAACATTTTTTCCTGCACAGGAGTAGACAGTCTTAGAAAAGGGTAATGTTGAAACTGGGAAGTCTCTCCAAGGAAGGGAAAAGAGAAGTGCCACAGAAGAATCAAATTCTCAAACAGTTTTAAAATGACAAATAATGAGAAGAAAGGACAGAATACTGTACATGGTTATTGGGGATAGGTTCAAGATCTTCTGATGTATAGCAAAAAGTATGTTGGGAATATTTAACATAGGAGTTACAACTCTAATTCATAAGGGATGGAAGCTCTTCAGTTCTACTTCCAATCTAACATGCTACAAAAGGCAAGAAAAGCCACAGACCTGTCCAAACAGGATTCTGTGTCAGATATAGTGCTTTATAATAAACAGTAACATGAGACTTAAATCACACAGAATAATACTTCTGCTTTAAACAGTTTCTTAACTGGCAAGAAAGCAGTCCTTCAGTTCTGAGATTAAACTGTGGGGAAAACACATGTGATTAGGAGAACTCTAGTCAGATGCCTTACTCCTCCTGAAACTATATAAGTGCTTTTGCTGGCCACTAGGTCAGAGCCGGGAGGAGTATGAGTGAACAAATTGGTCTTGCACTATTTGCCCTTTTTCCAAGTTTCACTTGTTGGGTCAGTTTGCAAATTTTTAAAAGTCGGATTAGAAAAAAATATGCACATTTTTCTGTGCATCTTCACATGCTTGAAAATTAATGTGCATTTTTACCCTAGTGGATGCATTTTTGTGTGTGTGCAAGCAACATTCTATAATTTGTATGCTGTTTCCCTGTTGTATTAACCCCTGCAGGCAATTTTCTCAAATATATGTATTTTTATTATGAGAGAACTCAATTTCAAAATTCAGAAGACAACAAAATTGTATTCTGTTTGGAAATCTATATGGATCTTATCACACCTTTGAGACTAACTGAAAGAAAGAAGCTTGTAGCAAAGCTTTCATAGGCTCACCCTCATCTCCCCTACTACATTTTTCATCTCACCTTTTCTCACCTTATGAATGAAATAAAATAAAATAAAATAAAATTTCTCATCCCAGACCCTTCCCTCCTAACGTCTTACACTCTGTGGAAATCACTTTCTCTCTTGTTTCTCAGACTTCCTTCTTTGCCTCACCTTGCACCATTGTAATGTAAATGCCTTTTGCTTCTTCCACTCTTTCTCTTGCAACATTCACTCTCCTGTCTTTCTTTCCATTACCCATATTGTACCATCACAGAGCACCCTTCCTTTGTCCCTTGTACTCCATCACTCACACCACCTCTTCCATCTCCCATCCCTTTTCTTTGGAATCACATTTTGCCCTTGCAGAACACTCCTTACTTCTTACACACCCTACTGTTTATTATGCATGCTCTCCCATCTCTCTCACTACAACACTCACCTCACCTTCTCTAACCTTGTAAATGAAATAAATAAAAATAAAATAAATATAATTGTCCCTCACAGAGCACTCCCTTCTAGCTTCTTGCACTCCAGGGCACTCACAGCTATCTTGCTTTTCTCTGAAACTTCCACCCTTGACTCATCTTATGTTATCACCATTAGCACATCCCTCACTTTTTCCACTTCTCTGCTTGTTATACACAGTGTGCCCATCCCTTGCTTCTTGCATTCTGCTGTTCTCACCACCTCTCCCCTATCTCTCCTACTACATTTCTCACCTCGCTTTGTCTCACCCTATAAATGAAATTAAAAAAATTAAATAAACTTGTCCCCTCAGAGGGGATTTGCACCTAGCTTCCTGCACCCTCCATCAAATCAATATAGATGCTCTCTGTGTATTCTTCACTTGCTTATACCACTCTGCCACTCCCATTGCCCATTTCCCCATCTCTCCAACTTTCTCCATTGTCTAACCTGCTCACTCACAGTGCACTCTTCCATGCATTTTTCATCCCACCATTCATGCTGTTTGCTTCCCCATCTCTCCTACTACATGATGCACCTCACCTTGTCCCCTGATAAAGCATTGGGAAATATGAGAGACTGTAGTAACCCTCTCAAGCTAAATAACTAAAGCACTGTCAAACAGCCCTTACTGTCAGGAAGTTCTTCCTAATGTTGAGGTGGAATCTCTTTTCCTGTAGCAATGGATGCAAGCTACAGGAAAAGAGATTCCACCTCAAGCTTAGGAAGTACTTCCTGACAGTAAGGGCTGTTCGATAGTGGAACATACTCCCTCGGAGTGTAATGGAGTCTCCCTCTTTGGAGGTCTTTAAGCAGGTGGCTGGATGGCCATTTGTTGGGGATGCTTTGACTGAGAGTTCCTGCATGGCAGGGGGTTGGACTAGATGGCCCTTACGGTCTCTTCCAACTGTATGATTCTATGACTAGGCAGAGGTTGAACAGTTCACCTGCCCACTCCATCCCACATAAGATCTAGCAGAGAAATCAAACTTCAATCTTCTTCATAAGGTATATAAAAGCAGCTTCATTGACAAATATTTGTGCATAATCAACACAGGTTCATCTTTGTGAAGAAAGGTAAGAAAAGAAAGAGTACTACTTGGTATCTGAAGAGCTACAGCATCTTCAACCAGAGAGGCTCTTTCCACACATACTTCATGGAAGACAGGCAGGGAGGAAGAGAGAAAGGTGTGAGAGCAGATGAGATCCCAGAGAACAAAAGAAAACTATGTGATGCAGACCGAAAGTAGGTATGAACAAACACATAAACAAATAGGAAGGTAGCATAAACATACTGTGCCTAAACTCCTAGAAAATGACATGAAATCTAACTACTGGGAATATAAGCATGCAGAGGTTGTTAACTCTAACACTCCCCCCCCCCCCAGCTTCTTGCTCTCAGTGGTGCCCACTGCTATTTTCCCCATTTCTCAAACTTCTTTCGTTGTGTCACCTTTCACTGTCAAAATGTGTATGGTCCTTACTTCTTCCACTCCTCCACTTGTTACACTCAGTCTCCTGCCTACATTATCCCTTCATTCAACACAAATTGCTCCCTTGCTTCAGGTACTTTACCTCTCATAGGACTTTATCACACACCTATGTGTTTCTATCCCGAAAATGGTTAAAGTGTTGGCATCCCGGAAAAGCAAGCCAATTCACTAATGCTTATCACACACAGAACACAACAAGGGGTTAAAAGCACATTACTTGGGAAAGAAACTGGGTCAACAGCGAATTTGGGTTTGAGGTGGATGAGGACAAATCCCCATTGCTAGCTTAGAAATAAATTTTTTGTGCATGCTCCAAACTGTCATTTTCACAAGTGCATACACACACATGCTCCAGAGAGGGAAGGGAAACGGGGAGGAAAATCCTCTTTGCCCCAGAAGCTGTTTCAGAGGAAGGAAGGCTGAAGTTTCTCTCTGCAAACTCCCCTAAAACCACAAACAAACACAGAGAGAGAGAGACTAGAGAGAAAGAGGAGGTGGCTGGTCCATAAACCCACCTGATTCCAGCAATGGCTGAAACTCCCAGATGCCCTCCTTTTCCATGACATGGTCTTTATTTCTCCCTCCTGTACAAGAGGAATTCCAAAACGTCCTCTCTCTCTGCCTTCTCTCACCAACTGTTCCCTGCTGCAGGAGGAAGAAGACCAGCCGCATAAGGGAAAGAGGTGTGTGTGTGTTATGTGTGTACCCCTTTGAGGACAAGGCTTTCTCACTTTCCTTGGCACAGCAAGGAACCCTGGGAAATATGGAAACAGGGAAGATCGGGGGCTTGGTTTTCTGACGGTTGCTATTACGTGAAGAGAGTAAATTTGCAAAAGAAATAAAAATGCAAATATGGTAGTTTTGTGAAAATGCTTATTTCCTGTTTCACCTCACTTTCTGTTTGGAGTCCGACCAGTTTGTGCGCAGCGTCATCTCAAAAGCAATAGCAAAATTGTCCCTAATGCTCTGGATGACCCTGCATTGGGACCAGTTTAACCTTCCAATTTTCCCCGTGTGAAAAAGTCCATAATTTTTGTTCTACTTCCTACCTTGCCTCACCTCACTTCAGCTTGGGCCCTTCCAGTTTACCTCCATGTTTCTTGCACTCTGCTTCCTCAAATACTGAATTTCTTGCCTTTCCTATTCCTTTCTTGCCTTTCCCTATCCCTTTCCTATACCTTCTCTGAACCCAGGCCATTGAAGACCTTATCCTTACACTCGGCAGCTCTCTCTTGCTCCTGTCTTTCCTTCTTATAGAATTATAGAACCATAGAGTTGAATGGGCCATGAGCCATCGAGTCAAACTCCCTGCTCAACAGTGGTGTCCCTGCCCAGGGTGCCACCCGATGAGGGGAGGGGAGGCTTCTGGGGGTGGACTTCTGGGGACAGGGCCAAAACGGTACTCCCCCCCCACTTCACTGCCGCAGTGCATAGAGTTGTGCTGCAGCAGCAAGGTGAGGGGTGCATTCGGCCCTCACAGCAACACCCCAGCTGCCCATTCCCCCCTCGGGTGTACTACCCCACCAGGGACACCCCTATCTGGGGTGTCACCCAGTGCAGTCCACACCACTGCACTCCCTTGGTGACACCACTGCTGCTCAGCACAGGATCTCCAGTTAAATTATCTCCAGCAGGTAATTTTTTGAATATGTCAAGAGAAAGAGACCCCAACACCCCTCTAGGCAATAGATTCCATTGCCAAACCACTTTTACTGTCAAGAGGTTCCTTCCAATGTTCAATCAAAATCTACTCTCCTGTAACTTCAAACCATTTGACCTGGACCTGCCCTCTGAGACAGCAGAGAACAGGCTTGCCTCCTCCTCTCAGTGGCAGCCTTTGAAGTATTTAAAGAGTGTGATCCGTGTCACCCCTCAGTCTTCTCTTCACCAAGCTGAACACGCCTAGATCCTGGAACTCTGAGGCACTCCACTTGAGTCCTCCTTCTAGTATGAAGTACCACCACTGATTATGGGCTTTATCACACCAGCCCCTTTCTTGCTGCAATCATGGTAAAAAAAATGGCAACCTACCACTTTGATCGCAGCCATCATCATATTGATTGTCTTTTGTGCAACTGAGGGCTGCTGCCCCCATCACACTCCCTTCCCGTCCTGTCCCTTACCTGCGTCCTCCCTTTCTCCCTGGCATACCATTGTTTTGGTTCCCCCCCTCCCAACTTGTATTGTGCAATTTCAGAGCTCTGTAGCTCTGATTCAACATTTCAATGTTTTTTTAAAAACCTTGAGGTTTCAGAGCTCTGGAATTGCACGAAAACCTGAGGGGAAAAAATTAAAATGGCAAGGGGGAAAAAGTGGGAGGAGGGCACCATGTGACTGACAATTGTGCAAATGCCCTGGGAATGGCTTTCTGCACCCAGGGCATCACACAATTGGCAGCTCATTCAGGGGTTTCCCTTGTGAATGAGAAGGAACGACTGGGAGATGGGACAGGGATGGGAGGGAAGTGGTGCTGGTTGATCTCCGTCACAGATGCCGCTTTACTTCCAGTGAAATCGTGGTTTAAAAGCCACGTGTGATAAAAACCCTATGACTCTTTGAGCATGGTTTTTCAAACAATTATTGATCCACCTGACAGTATGCCCTTCTATTTCACATATAATCAGTCTGATAATCAAAACATTATGGGGATCCTATCAAATATTTCCTTCCTTGTCTGACCATGCACCATAACAGTGCACTCACCCGTTGCTGCTACCACTCTTCTGCTCATATCATTCAGTCTCCTTTCTCTCCTGATCCTTCTCTCAACACAGGCCACTGCAGATCCCCCATCTTTTCTTACACTCTACCACCCACACTGATTGATCCCCATCTCTCATTTTTCTTCCCTCACCTCATACTACCACAGAGCATCTGCCCTTTGCTTCTTGTACTCTGCTACTCTCTCTCACACATATACATACTTCCATCCTTACCCCCACTTGTACCTGTGCAGTATGACTATCCCTTGTTTTGTTTTTTCTTATGGCCTGTTGGCTGAAATTCTTAGCTCACACCATTCATTTCCCATCTCTCTGACAATTTCTCTCACTTTGCACCCTCACTGAGCTTTTTTGAAAATTCTCCTTCTTTACTTCTTGCATGTTGTGATTCACACAACTCACTTTCAGGAGATTATCAGATGGGGGGGGGGGAGCTGGGAATACCAGGCATACTGCATAATCACATGATTGCACTGAAGATTTTCAGACACATGGCGCTCATCCAGGACTTATCCCATGAAGATCCAGGAATGCTCCTGCAACTAAACCATTCCCGGGACTTCCCTATGAATGGTTTGCTGCTGAAGCATTCCTGGATCTTCACAGGATAAGTCCTGGATGAACATGATGTCGTCTGAAAATCTTCAGAGTGATCATGCGATTATGCTGGAAGTATGCCTTTTACTCTCAGCTCCACCCCCCCGCCCCCAATCTGATAATCTCCTCAATCTAATTCCTCTCTGACCTTCACTCCATTTGCTCTCAGGGCTCCTCTGCTTCCTCTTTCCCATCACCATCGAAATGCAAACGGACCTTGAAGAGTTGGAAGAAACCACAGGGGTCATCCAGTCCAACACCCTTCTGGCATGCAAGAAGTCACAATCAAAGCACTCCCAACAGATGGCCATCCAGACTCTGTTCAAAAACCTCCAAAGAACGAGACTCCACTACACTCCGAGGCAGCATATCCCACTGTCAAACAGCTCTTACCTTTGGGAATTTCTTCAAGACATTTCCAACTTGTTCAGAGGGAGTTTGCCAATGCTTTTCTCTAAGGCAGAGAGAGTGCAACTTGTCCAAGGTCACCCAGTGGGCTTCCAGGGCTGAGCAGAGATTCAATACCTGGTCTTTTGGAGCCCTAGCCCAGTACCCAAACCACTATACCATGTTGGATTGCTAAATAAAAATTGGTATTTTCCAGGTACTTTCTAATCCTCTAGCAAATGGGAGAATTTTAGACCATAGCTGTCTATTTTGCTAGCATACTGGCACACTGAGGTTTTAAAAAGAATTCACCAGGTATATTCCATCAAGATCATGATCAAGCAATTTCTTAATTATTTAATCAGGTGAAAATGGGTGTAAAAAAACCATCCGTTCTCCAAGGTCTCCATATTTTCTGGAAGCACAGCTTTTACCACAGTTGAACTCTAGCATTTCTGACTAGTTTCCTGTTTCTGCCTTATTTAAAGACACTTTTATTCTTGGTCTTAAAATTTTAGCAATGTGCTAAAAGGGATTTTATGTTCTCTTTTGTTTTCCTAATTTGGGCAAGACCTCTGTTTTTGAAATGAAGCCATCCTTTCCCTTTATTAGCTTCCCCAGCTACTTTTTAACTACACTGGCATCCTCTCTGGCTTGTTCATGCTATTCCTAATCTATGATATATATTATCGGTAAGATTCCCTTACTGTGGCTTTAAATAATCTCCAGGTATCCTAACATTTTACCATCTTGATCTTATTTCAATTTTTAATATCCTTTTAACAAACCCTCTCATTTCTATAAGGCTTCCTCTTTCTGAAATTTCGAGATATTTTTCCACTTACAAATACAAATACTCTGACTTTGATAGCACATACTGTTTTCAATTGGTTTGAGAAGAAACCAATCTGGGCTATGACTCTGGAGTCCTCCTCTGAACAAATCAAGAAAACCCCATGACAGCTTCATCTTAGGGTCATCGTTGGAACTTTATCATACAGGAAAAATTGGGGGTTTTAACAGTGATTATCCGATGAAAATTGCATGTTCATGACTAAGATTTTCACACGATGTCACGATTAAAGAGCCATTATCCCAGGAATAACCAGGCAATAAACAGCAACAAATCATTCACGGGATTTACTGTGAATGATTAGTTGCTGTTTATTGCCTGCTTAGTTCCTGGTTATTCCCAGGATGATGACTCTTTAATCGCGATGTGTGTGAAAATATTAATTGTGATTGTGCAATTTTCACGGGATAATAACCGTTTAAACCCCTGATTTTCCTCTGAATTTCCCTGTGTGATAAAGTTCTAAGTCTGAATGACTTGAAAGTACACAGCAGCAACAAGCCATTATATGCTTTGTCTTGGGTGAGTGGTGTGGCATTTTCTACTCCACTACAGGCAACAAAATTGCTTGGACTAGCCCTGATTCTTGCATATCAAAGTAACCCCTTCCTTATAGGAGACAAGGCACAGCATTAGACCACTACACATACTGACTAGACCTTTTGTAAAATGTATTTAAATTAAAACGAGCTCTTCCTGTGCTTCTAATGGCAGCTTTACATGCAGAAATTAAGTGAAGGAAGCTGTTTCTGGCATAAGGAAAAAAGTAATGGAAGAAAAACTTTGCCTCTTCATTTTCTGAATGGGTGCTGTTAAATGCCACAGGAACAGGTCCAACAAAACTGGCCAACCCTAATAAGGAAGGGACAGGTTTGTTTTCAAAACATATGCAAAAGCCCTAAGAGTGAGTGGCTGAAACAGCATGGGATTGCTGACCTATGTAAACAAAGGCTGTTGATTCAGAATAAGGCTAAATCAACAGCTTCTGAAGCTTTCCTGTAGAGTTTCAGCCTTTGGGTAAATATTCCATGGAGAAGATGTTGAGCACTTGGCATATTTTAAAATGTTTTGTTCAGCTACAGCCAAAATTAGCACCAAAGTTAAATCCTGTTGATTTCAATGGGAACTTTGAGCAAGACCATTTCCCCCCAAATTGGCATGAACTGGACATTTCATTCAGGAGATGATACAGGTAGTTTGTTTAATGTACAAAATCCAATGGTGGACTCCCCCAAGTTTCTGCTACTTTCATCCAGCAGAACAGGGAGGAGATGATCTGCAACCACCATACACTCTAAAAACATGGCTCCGAAGGGCTGAGAAACCTTCCAAAATAGGTTATTGGTGCTGTGAAGGGCTATTGGGGGTGGAAGAGAATGAGGAAATAGAAGGTTCCATTTCAGCTTATGGAAGCAAACAGAATCCAGTGGAGATATAACATTAATTCTAGCCTTGCATTCGTAGTGAACTGAAACATTCATCTGTAATGAGCAGCCATGTTACAGTTTCCATTTCAATACCAGATTTGGCTTCAAATGTTTATTTATTTAACGTATTTACATGCTGCTTTTCTTCAAAACTGGCCCCAAGGCAGCTCACAAAAATGCTTAAAAACAACAGCAATACAGTACAGTTTTAAAACAACAATTAAAACACCATGTTAATATAACAAATATAAGTAAATAAACCTGTAAAATATTTTTTAATGCTAAGTTAAAAATAGAAAACCATTGAAAACATACCAAATAAATGTTTTCTTCTAGTACTTGCTTCTAGTTTAGTATGTATGGGAGTATTCAAAATACATAAAGAAATTAAAAATTAAAGAAATTAAAGTATTTTCAGTTCATGAAGTCTATTAAAACTTTATAATTGGCTATTTGTTTTTAGGTTCATCTTCTCTTATTGCCCAAAAGATAAAAACACTAATTTATGATACTCATACTTTGCCTTTCTTCAGTAATGGATCTCAGGACAATATACTTCAAATTCTCAGGCAGAGTCCCATCCAGGAATGAACTAAACCTATGCTTGTTTAGGTTACTTATCTTCAGCCCACACATACTAAATGACAACCTTCCTATCTCCTTGTATATCTAATCTTGTAAAGAAATATATCTTTAGGCAGTGCTAATGTAGTTTTGCAACTATAACCATTTTTAGTTGGCTAAATGTTGTGGCTGGCTTTAGGGGTGTCACTAGGGTTGGTGTCACCCGGTGCAGTAACTCATGGTGCCTCCCCCCATTGACCTCCTCCCATGCCATACCCATATGGAAACCTTAATAATGTTTTTTGTACTAACGTTACTCATAAATCATAATTCCCATATATGTAATGGTAATCGTTGTGACATAAACAACCAGCAAAATTAAAAATTATGCCTTTAAATTACAATATCACACGCACTTAATAAATGTGTTTACATATACATAGTTTCATGTGGTTAAAGGCAAAATTTGGTAAAAATGTGATGTTTTAAAATATTTTTAAATTAAATATTATTTTAAAAAAAATAAAAAATATTTTTATTTTTTAAAAAAAAATGTTACTTAAAAATATAACATATAATATGCACAAAATACATAACATACATAATCAAATACATACTCATACATATCAATCCATCAAAATATTTTCCTAATACACACCTACTCTAACAAAATATCCACATAAGAATATAAAATACTCATCAACAACTATTTACCCTATCAAATGATGTATATAACCTATATCTATAAACTATTACCAATCCTATCATATTACTTCTTTTATTGTATAGTTTTGTATAGTATTATATATTCCATCTATTGTTTTCCTCACTTTCTTCTTCCTTCTCTCTTCCTTCTATCCCTTCCCTTTCTTTCTATTCCATACTCCTACATCCTTTTCTGCTTCCTAACATCTTCTTCTCATTCACATGTCTTCCTTCCTTTCTTCCATCCAATCTAACATCATCATCATCATCATCATCATCATCATCATGTTTATGTTTATTTATATCTCGCCTTCCTCCCAGTACAGAGACTCAAGTACAGAGACAAATCTAAAACAGTCCAAGTTAAAACATGCTAAATACAAGTTTAAAAACCAATTAAACAATTCAAACAATTACAAAACATTACATTATTCTTCATTCTTTTGTTGAGACTTCTTTTTTCTTCCATTTTTGAGCGTACAGTATCCTAGCTACTGAATTCATATAAAATAGGATTTTACCATTCATTTTTCCCAGTTTTTCTTCTATGATCCCTAGAAGATAAAATTCCTGTTCATGGTATATATCTAATTATAACATTTCATTTATCATATCATTGAACATACACCAATACTTCTTTGCCTTATTGCACTCCCACCAACAATGATAAGAAGTACCTACTTTCTTATCACATTACCAACAATTATTGTCTTTCAATTCATACATTTTTTCAGTCTTGTCTGGTGAAAAGTGCCATTGATAAAACATCTTGTATACATTTTCCCACAAATTTTGAGAGACTGTATAATTTAATCAATCCAACCAAATTCTTTCCTATTGATCAATTTGGATTGGGTGGCCTATATTTTCACCCATTTAATAATTGGTTCCTTGACATTTTCATCTTCCATCTCATACTTCAGTAATGTTCCATATAGTTTCCCAATAACTTTCTCTTTCTCTTCAGTTAGTATTTTTCCTAATTCTGATTTTTTGTCCTTCTTTTTCATACCCATATAATTTTACACCTATTGTAAATCTCTCATAGATTTATCTATGTACAAACCAATTTATAGTGTAACCTTCTTTTTGCATTTCTTCTCTAAATTTAATAATTAGTATAGGCCTTTGACTTTTAAAAATATCTTTGTATTTGAACCATCTTTCTTCTCTGACCATTTCATTTCTATAGAAAGCTTCATATGGGGAGATCCACATAGACCTTTTTGGTAAAATTCTTCTTGTATATTTGTCCCATGTTTTTATTAGGGCTTTCCTAATACAGTGGTTTATTTTTGTTGTTGTTCTGTTTATTCTTTTCATATGCCAAATAGGTGTGCCATCCATATCTTATTCCTGTTCCCTCCAATTCCAACAACCTATTGTTATTTAGTGATATCCATTCTTGTGTCCATACCAGGCAGCATGCTTCATGATAAAGTTTCAGGTTAGGAAGGCCCATATCCCCTTTTTCTCTTATATCTTGCAACAGTTTTAACTTAATCTTTGGTTTTCCCCCCTCCATATAATTTTGGCTATGTCCTTCTGCCAGTCCTTAAATACTGTATTTTATCAGATATTATAATGGGAAACAACTAGAACAAAAAAAAAGTTTGGTAATTTTTTTATTGCAGCTACCCTGCCCAAAAGAGATAAACTGAGTTTGTTCCAATTCAACATTTCTTTCTTAATCCCATTCCATAATTTTTTGTAATTATTTTCAAATAATTCATTAATCCTTTTTATAGTTTAGGATGTGCCTCTTCAAAATAAAATCAGAAAGGAAAGGTGCAAAACCCAAGACTTCCAGTGTTTCTTCCCCTCTGGAGGCAACCAGTGTTGATCTACTAGACATTACACACACTGTGCTCTTTTTGGTGAACAGAGTCATACTGCCCCAGTGTTATGTTCCTCTTCCATGAGATCCAAATTACACTTCTTCAAGGTACCATTGGCCCTGATGTTGCAAAATGGAAGACGGTCACTCTGATGTTTTTGTTACCAACACAAAACAAAGTAGCACTTTAGTCCTTTCAATATTCAGCTCTGTGAAAGCCAGCCAGTCACATCAATAGGGGATGTGGGGGGTGCGGACTGCACCAGGTATCACACCACTGTTCCTCAAACATCTGCATTTGGGAAGAAACGGGATGTGGCATTTGCCTGTGCCCCTTTACAATGCTGAAGAGATGGGGTGAGTGGGGTGAGGTTCAATGGGAGGAGAAAGGAAAGACTCCAGGTTTTAAGTTATAACATTTCAAAATTTCAAAATTTAATTGATCAACCCTTTTATTTTTATTGATTATGGAATTGCTTATTAAAAATTGAATAAGAATATGAGAGGGGTGAAAATTAAGAAACAAAATTACAAGGTAAGAGCATTCATGGATGATGTGGTGCTAATGACCGAAGATCCAAAAGAAAATATAGAAATCTTATTAAATGAATTAGAAGAATTTGAATTAGGAACAGGTTGTAGACTCAATAAAAATACATCAACTATTATAACTAAAAATGTATCCAAAGATGAAGAAGGGGAGATAGAGAGACTTGGAGGTATTAAAATAGGGGGGGAAACTAAATACTTAGGGACCCAAAATCTGTCTGCAACTGTATGTAATCAGATCCAATAAAAATGGAAACTCTTGATACAGAGCACATCCAGACTGATCAGAAAAATCCCAGATTTTGTTCCTGTTCTTTCCAGTTTTATTGTTGTGTGTGCCTTCAAGTCATTTCTGACTTACAGTAACTCTAAAGCTATATATATGGACTTTTTTGGCAAGATTTGTTCAGAGGGTTCATTTCGCTGCTTGGCCATGAAACCCACTGGGTGACCTTGGACAAGCCACATGCTCTCAGCCTCAGAGAAGGGCAAAGTTAACCAGCCCTTAAGAATTTCTGCCAAGAAAACATTATGATAGGGATCAGAAATGACTTGAAGGCACACAGCAACAATACAGTGGGCCCTTGGTATCCATTGGGATTTGGTTCCAGGACCCCTAGTGGATACCAAAATTCATGGGGGCTCAAATCCCATTAAATACAATGACACAGTGAAATGGCATTCCTTGTATAAGTAGCAAATGGAGCGAGCGGAGAAGGAAGGCAGGGCAGGCAGGCGGGAGGGAGGGCGGGGCAGGACTTTTCCCAGCCAGGGTGGTTGTTTACGCATGCTTTGCCCTGCGCTGGGTGGCGCACACAGTAGTGTCCTCTCTCTGATTGGACCCAACTGGGCACAGCCTCTCTCGCCTTGCATGCCAGCCGCCTTCTGCTTCTGCTGCTTCTGCTGGAGTCTGCCCTCAGCAGCCGCAACAAACAGCAGAGAGGGAGGGGGGTGGCTGCGCCCACCTCAGGGGCTCACCTGAGGGGGAGCCAAGTCCTTCAGGGGGCAGTCAATTGGCTTAGCAGCCCTGGGTCACCTACATCCTTGCTTTTTTGCAAAATTCCTCCTCTTCCCCACCACCACCCACCACCCTACAACTCTGCCCTTTTGTTGTCTGTCAGTCTCCTCAAGTCGTTTCCAAATTACTTACGACGACCCATTATCATAGGGTTTTTTTTAGGCGGAGGCTGAGAGAGTGTGACTTGCCCAAGGTCACCCAAATGGGCTTTGGCATGGCAGGCCTATATGCCTACAGAGAGAGATCTCGTAGCACATTTGAGAATAACTGAAGAAAGAAGTGACATATGGCTTTCGTATGACTTCCATCTCCTTCCTCACATGCATTTGGTGGAGTGGAAGCCAGGGACAGATGCCTGTTTCTCCCCCAAAAAAGCGCTACCCATAAAATAATAAGCCCATGCAGGATTTCTAAGCATTTGCACAACATAAGCCATACCCTGAAGTAGACATATAGAGATAGGTCTGGCGCGGAACAAAAGTTGGGGCCAATGGTCTAAGGAAATGGAATTGCAGATCAGGATGGGATTACGGTTTAGAGAGTTTGACGATGTTCCAGAAGAAGATGTAGATTTACTATATGTGAATAAATGTGATTGTTGTGCCATACTAATAAAAATAAGACATCCTCAAAAATAAGCATAGTGTGTCTTCTTGAGGAAAAATAATAATTGACAGTGTCTTATTTTCGGAGGAAACACAGTATAATGCCATTGGTATGTGAGGATGTCAATACAAATTTAAATCCTTTATGGAAATGAAGTTGCAGGTCCAATTTTAACCATGGTTGTTAGTGCACAAAACCATAGGAAACTGGGCTTTGTGCATGGAGATGAATTGGCAGATCCAGTTTGCAATGGGACTAGCCTGCAGTGAGGGAATGAGATGTAGGGCACCCCCTGAGGATGGGTCAGGAAAGTGTTCAAGTGCGTGCTAGTATAAGTCTAGAAGTTTAGGTCAAAAATTTACTCCAAAAAAACGTACTGTATGTTAACTCTTATTTAAAAAGGAAACTATTATCTGTGAAAGTCAAGAGTGTAATCTGTCCTAGGAGTACTAACATTCCCCTCTACATCTCCCTCATCCAGTCTTTAGGCGAGACAAAAACGTTATGATTGCTGAAATTTTGTAAGTTCGATGGCATTCTTTCCCTTGCTGTCATCCTTAGATCCTTTGTACATGCCATTACATTTACCCTTGAGTATCCCCACATTATACCAAAATCTGAACTTTGGCCCTAAACTTGCTCAATTTATACATGAGGTCCTCTTATAGTTGAGTATAATGGTAACATCTTCATTGTTTTTTCTCCCTCCTGTATATTTTTAAAACACCTTTGCTTGATTAAGAAGCCAGTGGAGCTTCGGTAAGCTGGCAAACAGTAATGGGCATGTTGGCTGCACCGAAGACAGTAACTTGGGGCTGCTGCCACTTGCAGAATTAATGCAGTTTGACACTGCTTTTCACTGTCAGGATCCATCCTATAGAATCCTGGGGTTTGTAGTTTGGCATTACAGTTTCTAAAAGTTAAGGCTAAATATCTCACACAAACTACAAATCCCAGCATCCACAGCATTAAATCACGGCAGTTTAAAGTAGTGTCAAAACTGCATTAATTCTGCAGTATAGTGCAGCCCTAGTGGAAACAAAGGTCGGGGCTTTAGTCGAAACAGGGACAAAGCATTCCCCCTACCATTTTGCTATGAGCCATGGTGGCTTTATCAGAAGCGTCTCTTTGGGTGTATAAGCAAATGTATCTCTCTACAGGGAATGGTGGTTCGGTAAAAAAGTGGGAAGTTAGGCCTCAGACTGAAGTAGGTGCTAGACGCCTGAGGAAAGATCTTTGATCCAAGGATCTGGGGCTATCCATCCAAGTGAAGAGGGAAAGTTGAGGGATTTTATGAGACATAAAGGAACTCTCAGAACTTCTCAGAACACACCAACATGAAATCTCCTCAGGCAAAAAAAACCAAATGAGCCAAAGCTATCTGGATTCTTACCACAGTTGGTGTGGTTTTAAATAATGCAAAGAGCTCTGTAACTCATTAAAGCCTTGACTCAAAGGGGGGAAACTTATTTATGACAGGTAGTTCCAAAATTCTCCAGTACGCAGAGCAGTTTGGACTAGCTGGGTTTGACCTTGTTCACAAAGGAAGGAGTCCTAGTAAGTTCTATCTCAGCCTGGAACTCAAGGCCGTGGTTTAAACCCGCTTAAGACTGACACTTCACTAAAGAACCTAATTTGTAAGGGCCTAAGAGATACAGCCTGATCAATCGGAGGGGTTGAGAGTGGCGAATAGCTCCTATTTAATTGGACTCGATGAGACGTATAGGATTCTATTCACTTCTCTCGGCCACACATGTATGGAATGACAATGGTAAGAAAATTTTACTGTGACTTAATTTCGGTCACTGTGACCTATTTTCACACCATAGTGCTTTGTCACACACTGGTCAGAGAGTAGAAAATGGGGACATGAGTTGTTCAGTGGCAGAACAGAATAGATCATCAATTTATCAATTGATCGATCGATCGAAGTTGAGTTCCTAGGACCAGGAAGTGTTCTGTAGTCAGATTTTCTTTTTTGGAGGGGGGATTTTGGACTGTTTGTATTTGTATATACAGCCCTCCTCCCCTTACAACGGGGCTCCATTCCGGACCTTCCTGCGTAAGGGGAAAATTGCATATGATCACGTGCCATTGAAAATAATGAGGCTGAGAGAACACAGGACCTGCAAAGTAGCAGGGCTGGATTTCCACGATTCATGTCCTTGTGTCTCTTTCAGCCACACAAACAATATTGATATGCACTTTGCTATTTGTGTTTGCTCAAATTTGTATTTTGTATCTTCGGATTTGGAATCTGGATAGAGCTACTCAACCCTCCCTGGTGGTGTGTGTGTTGTGTAGAGTTAGGCCTAATACTTGAGGCCCCAGTTCCTGTCTGATCTGAGCTAGCTGGGTTGGAGACTCCAGAATACGAAGGGCTATACAGTAGGCTCTATTTCAGAGAAGGAAATGGCAAAACTGTCTCTGAGTATTCCTGCTTAAGAAGGCACATAGGCCTGTTATAGATGCCAAATAAGCTGCTTCAGGTCTCTTTGGAAGTATGCTGTTTAAATGATGCAGGGTCCTAAGAGTCCGGAGTTGTCGCCAAAGCCACACTCCTTCCTAAGCATGGAGTGCAGCTTTGGTGCAGCTTCCGGATCTCAGATGCATGCATCATTACAGCACCCTCCAAAGAGACCCAAAGCAGCTTATTTTTGGCAGTGTACAGCCATAAATTCACAGGTGCAGGGGCTGACAAACATCCTGAGGGGCGGCCTCCAGCTGCCCCTTCTTCAGCTGATGGGGCTGCGCAACCTTATGCTGCGGCCCGATCTGGCCTTCCGGAGGCACAAAAAAGAGGCGCAAAAAGGGGCTCCTTTTGCGCCTCGAAGTGCCCCATAGCCACAATCCCTACCAACCTCCTATCTGCATGTTTCTCCCATTTCCCAAAAAATTCACCTCCGGTTGCTAAATACAGTGTGCCTCGGGATCGAAATGATCGGGTACGAAATTTCCGGGATACGAAAAGTTGGATTGGCAAAAACTGTTTCGGGTACGAATATTTTTCGGGTTACGAAATTCATTTCGGCGCGAAATTCAATGCGCAAAGTGCAGTATAGGCTTCCAGTGCTAGGAAAGTGTTTCGGGTTACGGAAATTTTGGGTTACGAAGGAATGGCGGAACGAATTAATTTCGTAACCCGAGGCACCACTGTAGTTCTGCCTGAGTAGCCCCATCTACTGTTTCCATAGTTTTGCATGGATTTGGGCCCTACGGTGGTTACTGCAAAATATTTTTCAGAATTTATTCATGTTCCTCAGTTTCACTGTTTGGAGCCATAACTTTTGTGTTCATGGAGATAATGTGGCTGTTTCTTGGGTATTCATTTACTAAATGCTGTTAATTTGTTACATGGTTAAATAACAACATTTTCCTTAAAAAGCCATTTCGACTATTTCCTTCAACAGGTATCATCAATGAACAGAGATATCTACAGATGTGGCTCAGGAGTCTGGTTGACCTTTATTTAGAGCAGTTTATGGTCATTTCGTACTCTTCTGTTGACAAACCTCAGTCGTTTCCTCTCTACACCTCATTCCCCGAAGTAGGCAGAAATGTCAGTTTTTTTCCAAAACCAAGTTGCATAATTTTGTCTCTGGTTTGAGGAAAGTGAGTTTGCCCTTGATTACCGTAGTACTTAATTTGTGACTCTGCATGCTGTGTGGATGTTTATTTATTTATTATGTATCCCACTTTCTCCAAAACTGGGACTGATTCAAGGACTGAAGAACTTCCCATTGTCCTGATAATCCTCTGTCATCCCACTTTTCTGCTGTTTTTAAAATGTCCTAGTTTCTCTTCCTCTTCCCACTTTTCCTTTGCCCTCAGTTCCTTTATTGCTGCAAATTGAGTTCAAAATGAAAAAAAGTACTTTGCAGTCAATTAACTCAGCAAAGGTAGAGGAGGGGACAGATCTTGTAAGATCAGGCAAAAACAAACTGTTGCAGCCACTCCTAACTTGGATGTAATTTTCTTTAATAACATTTGCTATTTTGACCACACTCTGATGCTGCTTAACCACATGGATCCCAATTTCATCTGTGAAAATGGTAGGTATCAGAGCATGTTGTCATTTGTGAAAATGGAAGGTATCGACTGTATGCCTACCTCCAGGTTCTTATTTTAGAGCAGTGACGGGTAACATCCAGAAATCCAGGCCCCTAAGAACCACACCAGTGACAGGGCCCCACACCACAGCAATCCCCTCACTCTTTTAGGGGTTGTGGGGAACAGTTTCACAATGTTCTACCTGTACATTCTTTTTGGTCCAGGGGGAAATTTTTCAGAGCCTGAGATGACTAGGGGGCAGGATAAGGTTATCACATGTGGGGTTATATCAAACATCCACTGATTGCTGCAGCTTATGCACTGTGAGTTGCCTGTGTGTGGTTTAGGCTCTATGTCTCCTCTATTATTATTTGTACTTCTTGTGTTTCTCCAACTGCAAGATCCAGGTGGCTTCCAACATGGCTATAGTTTTAAAAAGTTTAGTTATAACATTCAGAACCATTAAAAAAATAAATGATCTATATTAAACTAAGTGCTGAGTTAAAATACAGTCGGCCCTTTTTATACACGGATTTTTATACACGGATTTAAGCATACACGGTTTGAAAATGTTCCAAAAAGTATAAATTTACCTTGATGTTCCATTTTTATTAGGGACCCATTTTGCTATGTCATTATACTTAATGGGACTTGAGCATACACGGATTTTGTTATACACCGGGGATCTTGGAACAAACCCCAGCGTATAAACAAGATCCACTGTAGTTTAAAGTCCCTGATGCTATTCAATGTGTGCGTGTGTGGTGTGTGTGTGTGTGTGTGTGTGTGTGTGTGTGTGTGTGTGAAGCTGCTGGAGAGATCATTCAGAGACACAGGGAAGGGTGTTATCAATACACAGAGATACCCAGATATATTTCTCCATGTCTTGGTCTACACGCTTTGACTTCAGATAGTGTCTCTCTCTCAATGAATGTCTTAAAGCGGTAATGGACTGGATGAGGAAAACAGATTAAAACTGAATCCAGATAAAACATAGGTATTTACAGTAGAGGCCCCTAACCCAGGTATTGTGATACAAACTCCAGTCCTAGATGGGGTCACACTCTCCTCAAAGGCGTGTTCCCAGTCTGGCTGTGCTCCTAGACCCGTCGCTCCAGAGACAAATCAGGTAAATGCAACGTCAGGAGTGACTGTTATCAGCTCCAGCTGATACGCCAGTTGTGTCCTTCCTGGAAGTGAGGGACCTAGAAATTGTGGTACATGCACTGTAACTTCACAACTTGATTTCTGCAATGCACTCTACATGGGGCTACGCTTGTGCCTAGTTCGGACCAATCATTAGTACATAACATGGCAGACAGGTTGGTTTCTGGCACTGCCAGAAGTGATTACATAAAAACTGTTTTAAAATTGCTCCACTGGCTGTCTTTAACTTCTGGGGCACAGTACAAGGCGTTGGTTATGACCTTTAAAGCCCTTAATGGCTTGGGTCAAACCTACTTTGGGACCGCCTCCTTCCGTTTATATCCATCCCACGCACTCAGGTCCTCTGGGAGGAATTTGCTGCAGCCTATAAAAGCTAGATTGTCTGCAAACCACCCAGAGGGCCGTTTCAATGATGTCCCCGATTATGGAACAGCCTGCCGGAGGAGATCCGTCACATACCGGCTTAGACAGCTTCAAAAAAGTGTTAAGACCGTTCTCTTTCCCGACTAGCTTACCAGCCACCAAACTAGAACATATTCCCTTTGAATCTGCTATAATTATGACCTGTTTTTTTAAAGGTCTGTTTTAATTGTGATTGTTTAATTATTTTTTAAGGTGAAATGGGTATTGGGATTTGTGATTGTACTGTTTTAACTTGTAAGCCACCCCGGTTCTTTGGACAGAAGGCAGGATAGAAATTAACAATTTTTTATTTTATTATTATATTTTAAAGCAACAAGAAAGGAAGTTAAAATATCTTCATTAAAGACTTTAATTATAAAAGATGCTTCATTAAAGATCCTTATTAAAAGACCTTTAAATGTGAATTACAGTTCACCCCCATATCCACAGATTTTTTTTTTATTGATGGATTTAACCATCTATGGTATGACAATATTCCAGATAAACATATAAAATCCAAAAAGCAAAGCTTGACTTTG